>NW_007252918.1:144774-263860 GCF_000164805.1 Carlito syrichta | reverse complement strand
AGTCTGGGCGACCGAGTGAGACTCCAACTCAAAAATAAATAAATAAATAAATAAAATAAAGTCCACAGGTTAGCCGGGTGTGGTGTCACAGGCCTGTGGTTCCAGACACTCAGGGGACCAAGGTGGGATGATTGCCTGAGTGTGGCTGGTGTAGTCTGCAGTGGCCGTGAGCATACCCCTATGCTCCAGCCTTGGTGACAGAGTGGCATCCGATTCCAAATAATAATAATCACGACCACCACCAAAACCACCCCTAACACCAAGAGTGAGTAATCACCCTCAGGTATGGGAGAGGAAAAGGTACTTTCCAGCCTGTCTTTCATGGCAGGTCTCAAAGGTGGCCACCAGGCACATCTTTCCACCCCAGAAGGCCTGCCTCCACCCTCCTCACTCGTGTCCAACAGCAAAGACGTGTGTGAGCTCATAGAACAGACGGCCCCAAGCTACAGCAGCCGTCGAGCACAGAGCAATCAAGGCAGTCTGGCAAAGCAGTGGCCAACCCAAGTTCCAGTCAACCTTTCTGCCATCTTCATGTGGGGGAGGGCCCATTCCTCTCCAGATAACTCCATCATCCCCTGCCCAAGTGGACCTTTCCCTGGGGAGCCATGGATGCCCTTTGTGATGCACATGGGAGGTGACCTTTTTGTCACTGGAGTTTCTGCCAGCTGGTCTGGGGTGTGGCAGCATGATCATGGCTCGTGGGGCCTCAGCCTGTGGGGTTCGGTCTCTCCTCCCAGCTCAGATTCCAAGCAGCCAGGACTCCAGGTACAACCATGCTTAACTCGATTTTAGGGACCTCTTACAAAGACTAGGTCTGGCCACATAGCCTGGGCTAGTCTCTTGACCCCTGGGCTCAGGCAACCTCCTGCTTTGGCCTCCCAGAGCATGGCACTGATAGCCGTGAGCCACGGTGCCCAGCCTGGACTCACACATTCTGTCAGTGGGGGCAATGAAAAGGCACACTGCAGGACATAATTCACCACATTCATGTAGCTGGGACCAAGGGTGCCACCACATTCAACTCGAGGGCTTGAGTTCTGGGAAGCAACGGAGTCTCACTATATGGCCCAGGTGTTCTCCAACTCCCAGGCTCAAGCAGCAGTACCCTGCCTTGGTCTCCCAAAGCCACAGCCCGAATGTCTGCCAATCCACCATCTTTCAGGAACTGTATACCCAATGCTGTGACTTCCTTCCCCAATGATCTCTGTCTGCTCAAGATGATCCCAACTCCAAGCACAAATGGATGCTGTCTTTTCCTTTCTTTTTTTGGAGTCAGATTCTTACTCCATTGACCAGACTGGAGGGCGGTGGCTTGCTCCCATCCAGCCCAGCCTTGGCCCGCCCAGCTCCAGGCAAGTCTTTCTGCCCCCACAGGGCTTCCGAAGAGATGGAATGACAGGAGTGTGCCACCACGCCCAGCTCATTTGGGATGGAATGTAGAGACAAAGTCTTGTTGAGTGGGCTGGGCATTTCTTGAACCTGCAGGCTTTGGTTGGTCACTGGTTATGGCCTCTGAATGCACTGAGATGACGAGAAAAGCCTCCTAACCTGGTCTAGATCCTTTGTCAAAAATGAAACTGAAGGCCATGTGTGGTGGCCCACACCTAGAATCCTAGCGCCCTACAATGCTGAGGCGGGAGGATGACGGGAGCCCAGGAGATCATGGCCAGCCTGGGCCATGCAGGGAGGCCCCAACTCTGCACCCATCTAAACAGGTGGTGTGGAGTCGTGGCCACTCCAGAGGTGGAGGATGAAGAATCGCTGGAACCCACGATTTCGAGGCTGGCAGAGAAGGATCACAGCCTGGGCCACAGAGCCAGACCCTCTCTCCAAAACATCAGAATCTTACACATATTCTCAACTGTGCATGGTGTGTTCAATTGGTGACTGGATTTTGAGCCAGGAAAAATGGAATTGAGGAGAAGAAATGTCCTCGGGTAAGGGATGTGTCCCTGGCCTTTCTTGGTGGAAGTTCCTCGCACCGAGTTGGAGAGTTGGCTTAACTGGGGCACTTTTGTCACCTCGCAGAGGAGAGCTGGCATTAAAAGGGTCAAGGAGCCTCAGGAACAAATGCACCAAATCGGGGCAGCCATTGGAGGGGTTCTGCCTGGAAGGTGCCGAGCTTGGAGGACCCTCACATGTGAGGGAGGCATGGGGGAGAGGACTGAAGGCAGAAGGTTTACAGGAGAATGGATTTCTCTTTCTTTCTTTCTTTCTTTCTTTCTTTCTTTCTTTCTTTCTTTCTTTCTTTCTTTCTTTCTTTCTTTCTTTCTTTCTCTTTCCTATCTAGGTTGCCCAAGCTGCTTTTAAACCACCCAATTCAGGCCATCCTCTCGGCCTGGGCCTTGGAAATTCCTGTGAACACAGGCTTTCCATTTGGTCGACGTCCTGGTCTTCCTGCCTTTCTTGAACTCTGAGCAGGAGGCGATCCTCCCATCAAGGCATGTCTTCACCCAAGGTTTTCTGGGTTTTGCTTGGGGTCAAGGTGGGGGCTTGCTATGGTTTCCAACCTGGTCTCAAGCTCCTGGGTTTCGGCCATCTTCCCATCTCATCCTCCTGAGTGCCAAGGGGAAAGGTGTGAGTCACCTGGCCGTCCCTGCTCCCCCAAGGTTTTGAGAGTCACACCCTCCATTTCCCTGAGGTAGCCCCTGGGAGGAGTGAGTGGGTCACCTTGGGGAAAGAGGCAGGCAGATTGTTGGATACCATGGGGGAGACACACCCTGTGCCAGGCAACCCCCCCTGGGAGGGATTGACAGGACACTCCAGTCACCTTCTCCAGGGTCCTGGTTATTGGAAGGGAGTGTGCCTCACCATGGGGTCCAGAGAGGGGTGTGCAGGCTGGGAACAGGGGCTCAAGCCTGTCTTTCCCATGCTCTGGATGGCCGAGGTGAGAGGATGGTCTGAGCCCCCTAGTTCGAGACTAGCCTGGGCACCTTGGCGAGACCTCGTCTCCACAAGAAGCCAAAAAAATGAGCCAAGCGTGTTGGGGCATGTCTGTCTTTTCAGCCACTTTGGAGGTCGTGGCAGGAGGATTGCTGGAGCCCAACTAGTGGAGGTCATGGTAACCGAGAGTGGGCCTCTGCACTTCGGCTTGGGTGATGGAGTGGAACTCCGACTCACAATAAAAATACCAACCACCACCACCACCACCAAAATCACAGGCCAGGGTCGGGGACTCAGACTGGCATCCCTGCCCTTTGGAGGCCCAGGTGAGTAGATGGTTCAACCCTGTGGGTTTGACATCAATCAGAGACTTGGAGTGAGACCTCATCACAGCCATGCATGGTGGCACAGTCCTGTGGTTCCAGCTGCTTGGGGGAATGAAGTGGTAGGATCTCCTGAGCCTGGCAGGTGGAGTCTGTGTTGGGCATGAGTGTGCCCCTGAGCTCTGGTCTGGGCGAAAGAATGGAATTCTAACTCCAAATAAATATAATCACCACCACCACCAATCCTGCCACCAAGCACTAGGAGTCACTCTCAGAGATGGGAGAGGAAAAGGCATTTTCCGGCCTGTCATTCGTGGGAGGTTTTAAAGGTGGCCACTGGGCATGTCCGTCTCACACCTTCAGCCACATGCAGCAGAAGGCCTGCCTCTTCCCTCCACACTTGTGCCCCACGGCAAAGGAGTGTGTGAGCTCATGGAAGTGATGATCCAGAGCTAGGGCAGTCATCAGTCACAGAGCGATCAAGGCAGTCCAGCAATGCCACGACCAGCCCATGTTCTGGTCACCTGGTCTGCCCCATTTGGGTGGGGGTGGACCATTTCCTCCCTCGATCACTCAAATGTCTCACACTCAAGCAGACATTTTCTTGGAGAGCCATGGACACCCATCGTGACACACTTTGGAGGTGTCATTTTGTCTCTGATGTTTCCGTCGATGGACTGGGGCGTGGTGGCATGATCGTGGCTTCCAGGACCTCGACCTGCCAGGCTCAGGTGCTCCTCCTGTCACAGTGACCGAGTAGCCAGGACTCCAGGGGCTACCACAACTGACTGATTTTGGGACCTCTCACCAAGACAAGGTATGGCCACGTTGCCTGGGCTGGTTTCAAACCCCAAGACTCAGGCAGCCTCCCCCCTTGGCATCCTATGGGCTGGGGCAGAAGGCCATGCTCCACAGTGCTCAACCTGGACTCACACGCGCTGTTGGCAGTTTCAACGCAAAGGAACACCATAGGATGGAGGCCACCCATTCCGTGTAGCTGGGACAATGGGCACCACCACACATGATGACGGTTTGTGTTATGCAGAGCAACGAGGTCTCACTACATGGCCTAGGCTGGTCTAGAACTCACGGGCTCCAGCGTTCCCCCACCTCAGCTTCCCAAAGCCACTGCCGGATTGTCTGCCAATACACCATCTTTTGGGAAATCTACACCCAAGAATGAGGCGTCCTTCCCCAGTGGTCACTGTCTGTTCACGATGATTCCAACTCCGCACACAAATGGATGCTGTTCTTTTCTTTCATTTTTTGAGAGTAAGAGGTTCACTCCATTGCCCAGGCTAGCCAGAGGTGGCTTGCTCCTAGCCACTGCAGCTTCAGCCTGCCATGATCTGGTGAGCCTTTGCCCCCCGGCCACCTGAGGAGATGGAAATAGAGGCAACAGTCACCATGCCTGGCTCATTTGGGATGGAGGGTAGAGATGAGCTCTTGCCGAATTGCCAAGTTGCATCTCACACGTGCGGGCTATGGGCAGCTGCTGGCCTCAGTCTCCCAATGCACTGGGATGACGAGGCTGAACACCCAAACATGGCCTCGATCCTTCTTCTAAAACAAACCAGAAGGCCTAGCATGGTGGCCCATGCCTGTAATTCCAGCTCTCTGGGAGACTGAGGTGGGATGATGACTGGAGCATAGGAGCTCCTAGCCAGCCAGGTTGCAAGGAGAGCTGATCTCCACACCCATCCAAACAGGAGGTCTGGGGTCAGAGTGCCCATTGTCCCAGCCACTCCAGAGGCTGAGGTGGGAGGATTGCCGGGGCCCACAATTACAATACTGGCAGTGAACGACAGTCATGTCCCCAGTCCCCAGCCTTAGCCACAGAGCCAGACCCTGTCTCCAAAATCATCAGAATCGTACACAGATACTCAACTGCTTGTGCTGTGCTCAAAGGGCGATTGTCTTTTGAGCCAGGAAAAATGGGATTGTGGGGATGAAATGACAGCGGGTGAGGGATGTATCCCTGACATTTCTTATTGGAAGGTCCTCGTTGTCAACTCAGATGGTCAGCCTGCTTTGGGCAATTTTCTCACCTTGGAGAGGAGAGCTGGCATGAACATGAACAGGAAACCTCGGGATCTACCACCCCAATGAGGAGCAACCACTCTGGGGGTTGGGGCTCGAAGGTACCAAGCTTGGGGGACCCTCACATGTGGGGGGAGTCATGGGGATAAGGACTGAGGGCAGAAGCTTTCCAGGAGAATGGATACCTATCTTTCTTTTTTTCTTTCTTTCCTTCCTTCCTTCCTTCCTTCTTTCTTTCTTTCTTTCTTTCTTTCTTTCTTTCTTTCTTTTCTTTCCTTTCTTGGTTGCCCAGGCTGCTCTCAAACCACCTAACTCAGGTCACACTCTCTACCTGAGTTTCCCAATCTGCTACAATCCCAGGCTTTCCATTCGGTCGACATCCTAATCTTCCTGCTGGGTCTTGAAGTCTGGGTCAGAGGCGATCCACCTGCCGAAGCCTACCTCACCCAAGGTTTTCTGGGTTTTGTGTGAGTTGCCTGGCCGTCTCTGGACTTTCCCCCAATTTCTGGTCTCACCACCTAACACCTTCGGGTGGGGGGAGGGCCCCTTCCTCTCCTGATCACTCTATTGTCCCAATCCCACGTGGACCTTTCCTTGGGGAGCTGTGGACGTCCTTGGTGATGCACGTTGGAGTCATCTTTTTTTTCGCCATAGTCTCTGTTGCCCAGGCTGGGACACAGCAGCACAACTGTGGCTTTCAGGACCTTGGGCTCAGCCAATCCTCCAGCCTTGGCCCCCAAGCAGCCTGGACTCTGGGAACCACCATGCCTGACTCGATTTGGGGGCCCTTTCTCTGAGACAAGTTCTGATAACCTCGCCCAAGCTGGTCTCTGACCCCAGGGCTCCTCTTGGTGGGCAGAAATGAGAGGATTGACTGAGCCCGGCATGTGGAGTCCACAGTGTCCGTGAGCTTGCCCCTGCATGCTGGTCTGGGTGAAAGCAGGACTCCTACTCAGAATAATAATACAACCATGACCACCACCAAAATCACAGGCCGGGCTCTGGGCCTCAGTCTGGCATTCTGGCCTTTCAGAGTCCCAGGCGAGTGGATGGCCTGAGACTGCAGGTTCAACACCAGCCAGGAACATGGGGTGAGACCCGGGCTAATCCAAATATTAGTTGGGCATGGTGGTGCAAGCTTATGATTCCAACTACTCGGGGGACCAAGGTGGGAGGATCACCTGATCCCAGCATGTGGAGTCGTTGGTGGCCGTGAGTATGCCCCTGTGCTATGACCTGGGTGACAGACTGGGATTCCAACCCCAAATAAAAATAATCACCACCACTACTACCACCACCATCCCTGCCACATAGGGAGAGGAGTCACCCTCAGGTATGGGAGAAGAAAAGGCACTTTCTGGCCTGTAGTTCACAGGGTTTCAAAGGTGGCCACCGGGCATATCCATCTGCACATTCAGCCATGTACCACAGAAGGTCTGCCTCCACCTTCCATATTCATGCCCCATGGCAAAATTGGAATGGAATGGAAAGGAATGGAGAGGATTGGGAGGGAATGGAGTGGAATGGAATGAACGGAATAAAACTGAATGGAATGGAGTGGAGTGGAGCAGAATGGAATGGAGTGGAATGGAATGGGATAGAATGGAATGGAGAGGAACGGAAGGGAATGTTATGGAATGGAATGGAATAGGAAAGAATGGAGAGATAGGGAATGGAATGGAATCTAATGAACAGAAATGGAATTAAATGGTGAGGAATGACATGGAATGGAATGAAATGGAAGGGAATGGAGAGGATTGTAAAGGAGAAGAAAGGACAGGAGAGGAATGGAAAGTAGAGGAATGGAATGGAAGGGAATGGCATAGAGAAGAATGGAATGGAGTGGAAAGAATGGGAGAGGAATGGAAGGGAGAGGAATGGACAGGAATGGAGTGTAATGAAACGGAGAGGAATGGAATGGAGAGGAAGGGAATAGAGAGTTATGGAATGTAATAGAATGTAAGGGAATGTAATGGAATGGATAAGAATGGAATAGAATGGAATGGATGGAATGAAATGCAATGGAAGGACGAAGAATGGAATGGAATAGAATGGAAAGCAATGGAAAGAATGGGATTGAAATGGTGAGGAGTAAAATTGAATGGAATGGAATGGAAAGGAAAGGAATGGAATAGAATGGGGAGGAATGGCATGAATTGGAATGGAAGGGAAATGAGAGATGTGGAATGGGATGGATTAGAGTGAAATAGAAAGGAATGTAATGTAGAGGAATCGAATGGAATGGAATGGAGAGGAATGGAATGGAATTGAATGGTTAGAAATGGAATAGAGATGTATGGAATGAAATGGAATGGAATGGAATGGAGTGGAATGCAGAGAATTGGAATGCAGAATATTGGTGGAGTGCAATGGAAAGAAAGGAGAGGAATGGATGGGAGAGGAATGGAATGGAATGGAGAGGAATGGAATGGAATGGAGAGGAATTAAATGGAGAGGAATGGAGTGGAAAGGAGAGGAATGGAATGGAATTGAATGGTTACGAATGGAATAGATAGGTATGGAATGGAATGGAATGGAATGGAGAAGATTGGAATGGAGAATATCAATGGAGTGTAATGGAAAGTATGGAGAGAAATGGATGGTAGAGGAATGGAATGGAGAGGAAAGGAATGGAATGGGGAGGAATACAATGGAGAGGAATGGAGGGGAATGGATTGGAGAGGACTGGAATGCTGAAGAAAGGAATGGAAAGGAATGGAATGTCATGGAGAAGGATGGAATGGAGAAGAATGTATTGGAATGGAACGGAGAGGAATGGAATGGAGAAGAATGTATTGGAATGGAACGGAGAGGAATGGAATGGAGAGGAATGGAATGGAATGGAGAGAAATGGACCGGAGAGGAATGGAGTGAAATCGAATGGAGAGTAATGAAATGGAGTGGAGTAATATGGATTGGAATGGAATGGAATGAAAAGGAGAGGACTGGAATTTGTTGTACTGGAATGGTTTGGAGGACAATCGAATGGAATGGAGAGGAATGGAATGGAATAGGGAGAAATGGAATGTAATGGACAGGAATGGAATTGAAAGAAATGGAAAGAAATGGAATGGAGAAGAAAGGAATGAAAAGGAATGGAGAGGAAAGGAATGCAATGGAATAGAATGTAATGGAATGGAGATAAATGGAATTGAATCAGATAGAAATGAGAGGATTGGAATGGAATGGAATGGAAAGGATTGGAATTAAAGGGACTGGAATGGAATGGAAGGGAATGGAGAGGAATGGAAAGGAGAGAAGTAGAGTAGAATGGAATGGAATGGAATGTTACAGCAAGTAATAGAAAGGAGAGTAATTGAACGGTGAAGAAAGGAATGGAGTAGAATGGAAAGGAATGGTATAGAATGGAATGGAGAAGAGTATAATGGAATGGAATGAAATCGAGAGGATTGGAATGGAATGGAAAGGAACGGAGTGGAATGGAATGGAATGGAGTGAAATGAAAAGGAATGGAATGTAGAGGAATGGAATGGGATGTAGAGGAATGGAATGGAATGGAAGAAAAGGAGGGGAATGGATTGGAGTGGAATAGAATGGAGAGTAGTGGAATGCAGAGGAAAGGAATGGAATGGAATGGAGAGGAATGCAAAGGAATGGAATAGAATGGAGAGGAATGAAATTGAATGGAATGGAATGGAATTGAATGGAGTGTATTGGAAGGGAATGGAGTAAACGGAATAAAATGGAATGGAATTGAGTGGTGTGGAGCAGAATGGAATGGTTGGAATGGAATGGGATAGAATGGAATGGAGAGGAATGGAATGGAATGGAATGGGAAACAATGGAGAGAAAGAAAACAGAATTGAATGTAATGGGATGGAATGGAGAGAAATGGTATGAAATGGTGAGTAATGAAATGGAATAGAATTGAAATGGAAGGGAATGGTGAGGAAACAATGGAGAGGATTGTAATGGAGAAGAAAGGACAGGAGAGGATGGAAAGTAGAGGAATGGAATGGAATGGAATGGAGAGGAATGGCATGGAGAGGAATGGAATGGAGTGGAAAGGATCAGACAGGAATGGAGGGGAGAGGAATGGAAAGGAATGGAATGGAATGAAACGGAGAGGAATGGAATGGTGAGGAATGGAAGAGAGAGGAATGGAATGCAAAAAATGTAAGGGAATGTAATTGAATGGAGAGGAATGGAATAGAATTGAATGGATGGAATGGAATGGAATGCTGAGGAATGGAATGGAATAGAATGGAAAACAATGGAAAGAATTGGAATGAAATAGTGAGGAATAAAGTGGAATGTAATGGAATGGAAGGGAATGGAATTGGGAGGAATGGAATGGAATGGAATTGAGTGGAATGGATAGGAATGAAAAGGAATGGAATGGAATGGAGTGGAATGGAGAGGAAGGAAATGGAGTGTAATGGAAGGGATTGGAGAGGAATGGAATGGAATGGAGAAGAATGGAATGGGGTAAAAGAAATGGAATGGAATGGATCGGAATGGAGAGCACTTGTATGGAATGGAGTGGAATGAACTGGAGTGGAGTGGAATGTATTGGATTGGAGTGAAATGGAAAGGAATGGAGTGTAGGGGAACGGAATGGAATGTAGGGGAATGGAATGGAATGGAATGGGAAGGAAAGGAGAGGAATGGAATGGAGTGGATTACAAAGGAAAGGAATATAATAGAATAGAGATGCATGAGATGGAAAGGAATGGAGAGGAAAGGAATAGAGATTAATGGATGAAATGGAATGAAATGGAAAGAAATGGAATGGAATGGAAAGGATGGAATAGAATGGAGAGGAATGCTATGGAATGGAATGGAAAGCAGTGGAATGGAAAGGAATGGATGAGAGGGAAAAAGAAAGAATTTAATGTAGAGGAATGGAAAGGAATGGAGAGGAATGGAATTGAATAGTAAGGAATGGAATAGAGAGGTATGGAATGGAATGGAGAGGATTGGAATGGAGAATATTGATGGAGTGCAATGGAAAGAATGGAGAGGAAGAGATGGGAGAGTAATGGAATGGAGAGGACTGGAAAGGAATGGAATGCAATAGAGTGGAATGGAATAGAATGGCATTTAATTTAATGGAAGGGAATGGAAAGGAATGGAGAGGAATGGAATGGAGAGGAACGGAATGGAATGGAATGAAATGAAGAGGATTGAAATGGAAGCAAAGGAATGGAGAGGAATAGAAAGGAATGGGGTGAAATGTAGAGTAGAATGGAATGGACAGGAATGGAAAGGGGAGAAATGTAAAAAAATGGAATGGAATGAAATGTTATAATGATTAATGGAAAGGAGAGGAATTCAATGGCGATGAAATGAATGGAGAAGAATGGAATGGAATGGAATGGAAGGGAGAGGAATGGAAAGAAATAAAGGGAATTGGAATGGAGTGGAGTGGAATGAAATATAATGGCATGGAATGCAGCAGAAGGAGAGGAGTGAGTAGAATGGTATGGAAAGGAATTGAGAAGAGAATAATGGAATGGAATGGAGAGGAATGGAATGGAATGGAATGGAATCGAGAGGAATGGAATGGAATTAATTTAATGGACGGGAATGGAAAGGAATGGAGAAGAATGGAATGGAGAGGAATGGAATGGAATGGGAAGGAATGGAATGGACAGAAATGGAATGAACTGGAATGGAGTGGAATGAAATGGAGAGGGAAGAATTGGAATGGAATAGAATGGAATGTAAAGGAGTGGAGTGGAATATAATGGAATAGAGTGAAATGGAAAGGAATGGAATGTTGAGGAATGGAATGGAATGAAGAGAAATGTAATGGAAAGAAAAGGAATGGAGAGGAAGGAATGAAGAGGAATAGAATTGGATGGATTGGAATGGAGAGAAATATAATGGAAAGAAAAGGAAAGGAGGGGAAGGAATGAAGAGGAATAGAACTGAATGGAATGCAATGGAGAGGAATGGAATGAAAATGAATGGAATGGAGAGGATATGAATGGAATGGAGAGAAATGGAATCGAGTGGAATAAAGTGCATTGGAATGGGGTGGAATAGAATGGAGTGGAAAGGAATGGAGATGAATGGAATGGAATGGAGTGGAGATGAATGGAATGGAATGGAGAGGAAAGGAATGGAGAGGAATGGATGGAATTGAATGAAATGAAAAGGAATGGAATGAAAAGGAATGGAATAGAATGGAGAGGAATGGAATGGAATGGAACCAAACAACTGTAGGGAAATCAGAATGTAATGGAGAGGAATGGAATGGAATGGAAAGGTTAGGAAGGGAATAGGGATGTATGGAATGAAATGGAATGGAATAGAAAAAGTGGAACGGAATGGAGAGGATTGGAATGGAGAGGAATGGATGGAGAAGGATGGAAGAGAATGGAGAGGAATGAAATGGAGAGAAATGGAGAAGTATGGAATGGAAAGGAATGGAATGGAGTGGAGGTATGGAATGGAATGGAATGGATTGGAACGGAGAGGAATGGAAGGGAATGGAATGGATTGGAGGACAATGGAATGGAATGGAATGGAAAGGAGAGGAATGGAATGGAATGGAGAGGAATGGAATGGAATGGAGAGGAATGGATTGGAATGGAGAGGAATGGAATGGACTTGAGAGAAATGGAATGGAATGGAAAGGAATGAAATTGAATAGAATGGAAAGGAAAGGAATGAAGAGGAATGGAACTGAAAGGAATGGAGAGGAATGGGAAAAATGTAATGGAATGGAGAGGAATGGAATTGAATGGAAACGAATGGAATGGAGAGATTTGGAAAAGGAATGCAATGGAAAGGATTGGAATGGAATGGAGAGGAATGGAATGGAATGCAATGGAATGGAATGGAGAGGAATGGAAACAATAGAAATGGAATGGAATGGAATGGAATGTTATAGAGAGTAAAGGAAAGAAGAGAAATTGAATGGAGATGAAAGGAATGGAGTAGAATGGAATGGAATGGAGTGGAATGGAAGGGAGAAGAATGGAATGCAATGGAAGGAAATTGGAATGGAATGAAGTGGAATAAAATGTAATGGTATGGAAAGCAGTAGAATTGGGAGGAAAAGAGTGGAATGGAAAGAGATTGGAGTGGAATGGAATGGAATAGAGATTAATGGAATGGAATGGAGAGGAATGGAATGGAATGGAATCAAGAGGAATGGAATTGAATGGAAAATGATGACAGGGTATTCAATGGAAGGGAATGGCAAGGAATAGAGGAATGGAATGGAGAAGAATGGAATGGAATGGAGAGGATTGGAATGGATAGAAATGGAATTAAGATAAATGGAAAGGAATGGAGAGGAATGGAATGGAAAAGTGGAGTGGAATGGAGAGTAAGGGAATGGAGAAGAATAGAATGGAATGGAGGGGGATGGAATGGAATAGAGAGGAAAGGAATGGAATGGAGAGGAATGGAATGCAGACGATTGGAATGCATTGGTATGGAGAGGAATGGATAACACTTGACTGGAATGGAATGGAGAGGAATTGAGAGGAATGGAATGGTTTGAAATAGAGTTGAATGAAGTGGAGTGGAATGGAGTGGAATGGATTGGAATGCAATGGAGAGGAATGGAATGGAATGGAGAGGAATGCAAGGGAGAGGTATGGAATGGGATGGAATGCAGGGGAATCGAATAGAATGGAGAGGAATGGAATGGAATGGAGAAGAATGGATAGGAGAGGAATGGATTGAAAAGTTGGAATAGTAAGGAATGGAATGGAATGGAGAGGAATGGAATGGAAGGGAATCGAATAGTATCAAATAAAATGGAGTGAAATGAATGGAATGGAGAGGATTGGATTTGAATGAAATGGAGAGGAATGGAATGAAATTGAATGGAATGGAATGGAAAGGAATGGAATGGAATGGAGTGGAATTGATGGGAGAAGAACGGAATGAAATGTAGAGAATTGGAATGGAATAGTGTGGAATGGAATGAAATGACGTGGAATACAGTAGAATGTAGAGGCATGGAGTGGAATGGAGAGGAATGGAATGGAAAGTGATTGAGTGGGATGGAATGGAATGGAAAACAGATTAACGGAATGGAATGGAGAGGAATGGAATGAAAAGAAATGGAGTCGAGAGGAATGGAATGTAATGAAATTGAATGGCATGGATTGGAATGGAAGGGAATGGAAAGGAATGGAGAAGAATGGAATGGAGAGGAATGGATTGGAATGGAATGGAGAGAATGGGAACGGAGAGGAAGAGAATGGAGAGGAATGGAAAGGAATGAAGAGGAATGCAATGGAGTGGAATGGAATGGAGAAGAATGGAATGAAATGTAGAGGAATGGAATGGAGTGGAATGGAATGGAGTGGAATGGAATGGAGAGGAATGCAATGGAATGTTGAGGAATGGAATGGAGGGGAATGGAGTGGAAAGGAAGGGAGAGGAATGGAATGGAGTGGAGTAGTATGGATTGGAATGGAATGGAATGAAATGGAGAGGAATGGAATAGTATGGAATGGAAAAGAATGGAGAAAAATGGAATGGAAATTGAGGAAAGAAATGGAATGGAATGGAATGGGAGGGAATGATATAGGAAGAATGCAATGCAATGCAATGGAAGGGAGAGTAATGGAATGTAAAGGAGGGGAATGGAATGAAACAGAGAGGAATGGAATGAAATGGATAGGAAAGGAATCGAATGGAGTAAAATGGAGAGGAATTGAACAGGGTTCATGGAATGGAATGAAATGTAACGGAGTGGAGAAGAATGGAAAGGAATGGAGTGTAATGGACAGGAGTGGAATGGAATAGATTGGAATGGAGTGACATGGAAAGGAATGGAATGTAGAGGAATGGAATGGAATATATAAGAATGGAATGGAATATAAAGGAAAGGAGAGGAATGGAATGGAGAGGAATGGAATGGAATGACAAGGAATGGAATGAAGATGAATGGAAAGGAGAGAAATGGAATGGAGTGGAATGGAATGGAGTGGAATGGGTTGGAGTGGAATGAATGGAGAGGAATAGAATGATATATAATATAAGGGAATGGAGATTAATTGAATGGAAAGGAATGGCGGTAGATGGATGTAATGGAATGAATAGGAAAGGAATGGAATAGAATGGAAAGGAATGGAAAAGAATGGAGGGGAATGCAATGGAATGGAAAGGAAAGGAGAGGAATGCAATGAAGAGGAATAGAATGGAATGGAGAGGAATGGAAAAAAGAGGAATGGAATGGACAGGATTGGAATGGAATGGAGTGAAATGGAATGGAATGGAATGGAGTGGAGTGGAATAAAAGGGAGAGGAATGGAATGGAATAGAGATGAATGGAATGCAATGGAATGGAGAGGAAAGGAATGGAGAGGAATGGATGGAATAGAATGAAATGGAAAGGAATGGAATAGATTGGAAAAAGATGGAATAGAATGGAGAGGATTGGAATGGAATGGAATGGAATCGAATCCAATCGAACGTAGTAAAAAGGAATGGAATGGAGAGGAATGGAATAGAATGGAATGGTGAGAAATGGAATGCAGAAGTATAGAATGGAATGGAAAGGAATGGAATGGAATTTAGAGGATTGGAATGGAGGGTAACGAATGGAGAGGAATGGAAAGGAATGGAGAGGAATGGAAAGGAATGGATAAAAATGGAAGGGAGAGTAATGGAATGGGGATGAGTGGAATGGAATGGAGAGGAATAGAATGGAGGGGAATGGAGAAGTATGAAATGGAGAGGAATGGAATGGAATGGAGAAGAATGGATTGGAATGGAATGGATTGGAATGTAGAGGAATGGAAAGGAGAGAAATGGAATAGAATGGAATGGAATATTATAGAGAGTAGTGGAAAGGAGAGGAATTTAATGAAGAGGAAAGAATAGAGTAGAATGGAATGGAATGGAAGGGAGAGGAATGGAGTGACATGGAGGTAATTTAATGGAATGGAGTGGAATGAAATGGAATGCAGTAGAATGGAGAGGAATGCAGTGGAATGGAGAGGAATGGAATGGAGTGGAATGGAATGAAATGGAGTGGAATAGAGATTAATGGAATGAACTGGAAAGGAATAGAATGGAAGGGAATTGGATCCAGTGGAATGGAATGGAATGGCATGGAATTTAAAGGAGGAGACTAGAAAGGAATGGTGAGGAATGAAAAGGAGATGGATGAATGGAATATAATGGAATGGAATGGAGGCGATTGTAATGGAGAGAAATGGACAGAGAGGACGGGAAAGGAATGGAGAGGAATGGGATGGAGTGGAATGAAATGGAGAGGAATGGAATGGAATTGAGAGACATGCAATGGAATAGAGAGAAATGAAATGGAGTTGAGTAATATGGTTTGGAAATGAGTGGAATGGAACGTAGAGGAATGGAATTGAATGGAGTGGAAGACAAGGGAATGGAGTGGCACGGAATGGAGAAGAATGGAATGGAATGGAGAGAAATGCAATGGAACAGAATGGAGACGAATGGAAAGGAATGGAACGGAATGGAATGAAATGGAGAGGAATGGAAAGGAATAGAGAGGAATGGAATGGAATAAAGAGGAATGGAATGGAGAGGAATGGAATCGAATCGAATCGAATCGAATCGTATCAACTCAAATGGAGTGAAATGGAATAGAATGGAGAGGATTGGAAGTGAATGGAATGCAGAGGACAGGAATGGAAAGGTATGGAATGGAATGGAATGGAAGGGAATGAGGGGAATGGAATGCAGAAGAATGGAACTTAGGGGAATGGAATGGAATGGAATGGAGTGGAAAGGAATGTGTATTGTAGAGAAAAAGTATGCGTTGGAATGGAATGAAACGAAATTTAGTGGGATAAAGTGGAGTAGAATGGAATGCAATGGAAAGGAATGGAATGGAGTTGAATGGAGACGAATGGAATGGAAAGGAATGGAGAGGAATGGGAAAGATTCGAATGGAATGGAATACAATGGAATGGAGAGGAATGGAATAGACTGTAATCGAACTGAAGGGAGAGGACTGGAGTGGAATGGGAAAGAATGGAATGGAAAGAAAGGTAGAGAAATGGAATGGAATGGAATGGAGAAGATTCGAAAGGAGTGAAATTTAATAGAAAGGAATGGAATAGAATGATATAGAAAGTAACGGAAAGGAGAAGGATTGAATGGAGAGGAAAGAAATGGAGTAGAATGTAATGGAATGTAACGAAATGGAAGGGAGAGGAATGGAAAGAAAGGGAGAGGATTGGAATGGAATGGTGTGGAAAGGAATGGAATGGCGTGGAATGCAGTAGAATGTAGAGGCACAAAGTGGAATGGAGAAGAATAGAATGGAATGTGATTGAGTGGGATGGAATGTAATGGAAGAGAAATTAATTGAATGGAATGGAAAGGAATGGAATGGAATGGAATGGAGTCGAGAGGAACGGAATGTAATGGAATTGAATGGCATGGAATGAAATGGAAGGGAATGGAAAGGAATAGAGAGGAATGGAATGGAGACGAATGGAATGGAATGGAGTGGAGTGGATTGGAATGGAGACAAATGGAATGGAAAGGAATGGAAAGGAATGAGGAGGAATGGAATGGAATGGAATGGAATGGAAAAAATGGAATGGAGAAAATGGAATGGAATGGAATGGAAAAAATGGAATGAAGCATAATGGAATGGGGAGGAATGGAGTGGAATGGAAAGGAGAACAATGGAATGGAGTGGAGTAGTATGGATTGGAATGGAATGGAATGAAACGGAGAGGAATGGAATAGTATGCAAAGGAAAGGAATGGAGAAAAATTGAATGGAAATTGAGGAAAGAAATGGAATGGAATTGAATGGAAGGGAATGGAATAGGGAGATTGCAATACAATGCAATGGAATGGACAGTAATGGAATGGAATGGAGAGGAATGGAATGGAGAGGAATACAATGGAATTGAGAGGAATGAAATGAAATGGATAGGAAAGGAATCGAAATGAGTAAAATGGAGAGGAATTATACATATATAGTACTAATACATATTTATGGGGAAAGGCATTAAATGCACGATATGCATACGGTTATGTAAGATTTTATTAATACTGACATGTTATATAAGAATGACCAAGTTCTTTTGGTGTGCAGGGAATAGTTTATTAAGAATGCCAGCTTTGGGGGTTGGTGGTGGGGTATAGAGCCTCTTCCTTGAGGTGAGGGTCCTTGGGAGGTTGTTTCCTTCATTTTTGGTTTACAAGACCAAGGTAATGGTTATACTACGAGGACTCTATCATTTGAGTATTTTACTTTCAATTAGGTTAATTATAGGCATAAGGATTAGAATAGTTAGGAAATATAGGATGGAAGCTGCTTGGCCAATGATAATGAATGGGTATTCAACAGGTTGGCCGCCGATTCAGGTTAGTGTTAGCAGGTCAGCTACTAGGATTCAGAATAGGCTGAGGGGGCGAAAGGTTATACTTAGATGTGTGTAATATAGGGATGATAGCTAGAATTAGGATGGATATTACTAGGGCTAGAACGCCTTCGATTCCCTCCATGTGTGACCCTGAGGACATGTCCTGACCTCTCTATGCTTCTGTCAATGCCAGGAATGACTATAGGATGCCTATAATAAATACATCACCTTAATGCACCCTTATTTTATTGATAGAGGATTGGTAAAGGCAAACTTAAGGGGCGTGGCAAAAGCACTAGGGAATCACTGGTGTAGACAAGATGTTAATCCAGGCACTCTGGACAGAGTTGTGTTTCTGATGGTGACATGAAATGGCCATTCATGATCTAGCAACTGGTAGTTTTGTGAGTTAAATTTTGCATTTCATTTTCTTTTCTGTTTGTAGTATGAAAAAAACTTCAGACCATTTTACTTTTTATTTTTTTTTTATTTTAAAGGTATGGGGTACAATTCAGGTTTAGGTATACAAGTGGTCATCATACAGGTAATGTTTTTGCCTCCCATTGGTCCCCACTTTGCCTGGTTTGAGATCATGTAACTTTATTGATGTCCACCCCCCACCGCCACCCCTTCCCAGTTGTATCTTGCTACTGCCAACTCCTTTCTTTTTTTGCCTTTGATTTTTGTTTATTTTTAGCAAATAGATGGCAAAATCTATACACCGTGGCATATGAGCCCCATCACAGGGTGTGAATGATGGTCAAGTTGTGAAGCTACTGGATGTACTCCTGGGCATGGGAGACGGCGGTCTTGGGCGCCTCAGGCAGAGGTGGGGGTCCTTCCACTAACTTCACAAAATAGTGGCACTAAACCTTCTCCATGATCTCAAAGTAGCCTCTGCCATGGTAACGGATACATTTCAGACACTGGCCTCATCCTGAGGTGGACTCAGCTATATGTAAATTGGACCTGAATTCCACATTGTGGCCTCTCACTGCCATATCTTGTGCTTCTAAGAGAACCTCTTTAATTATTTGGGCCCCCTTTTTGTCATTGAATTCCAACTGAGCCAAAGCCTTGTCGATGGACATTCCCCATATCAATTTTGCCAAATACCACATCTTGTCTTTGCTATATTTTATTTGTCTTCGACAGTGGTAGATTTCTGCTGGCCTCCGAGGTTCTCCAGGCAGTTGTGGAGGATAAATAATTTTGTTCTTCTTCTCCCATTTTCGAAAAATGTCCAGAGAAACACTGGTGTGGATGTACGACTGAGGTAAAACACCCAAAGCCAGCTTCCCCTGACTCCTCAGGTTCTGTATCCACAATGCACCCCACTGTCCCAGAACTGTCACTGCCATCTTTTGCCACCCCCCCCTAGGAAGCCCAACTCCGTTCTTGAAGTATTATGGTCATTATTCAGAGTCTGCTTATGAATGAGAGCATGTGGTACTCTGTTGTTTGTTTCTGTGATTCATCAATGAGTATGATAGACTCTACATCCATCCAAGTTTCTTCAAAGTCCATATATTTGTACTTCTTTCTGACTGCATAGTATTCCATTGTGCATGTGTACCACATTTTTTTAACCAGGCCACGCTGAATGAATGGCATGATTGGGTTCCTGTTTTTGCTATTGTGGATAATGCTGCAATAAACATGCATGTGCAGGTATCTTATTAAAAGAATTATTTGAGTACTGCTGGGAATATTCCCAGGAGGGGGATTGCTGGATCATATGGAGAGTCAATTTCTAGTTTTTGTCAGAAATCACCACACTGTTTTCCAAACAGCTTGCACTAGTTTCTATTCCTACCAACAGTGAGAAGCATTCATTTTTTCCTTATCCTCATCAGCATCTGTTGTTGTTTGTTTTATTAATGATGGTCATTCTTACTTGTTAGGTGGCATCTCAATAAAGTTTTGATTTGCATTTCTCTGATAATTAGTGACACTGAGCACTTATTCATGTGTCTGTTGACTGTTCATATATCTTCTTTGGAGAAGTGTCTATGCATGTCTTTTGTCAATTTTTTAATGGGGCTGTTTGATTTTTTCCTTTCAGCACATTTGAGTTCTTTGTAGATACTGGATATTATGCTTTTGTTAGATATACAATTAGAAAATACTTTTTCTTAGTCTGTGAGCTGTCTCCCTGCTCTCTAGGTTTCTTTTGTTTTATAGAAGCTTTTCAGTTTGATGAGGTCCCACTTGACTGTCTTAACTCTTATGGCATGGGCACTAGGACTTTGATCAGGAAGTGTTTGCCAGTTACAATTTCCATATGGGTGTCTACTGCATTTTCTAGGGTTCTTTGAGTTTGAGTTCTTGCATTTAGTTCTTTAGTCAATTTAGAGTTAATTTTTTTGTATTGTGGTAGGAAGGAGTCCTGTTTCATTCTTCTACATATGGTCAGTCACTTTTCTCAGTACCATTTACTGAATAGGTTCTCTTTTCCTCAGTGGGTGTTGGTGGAACCTTTGTTGAAGATGAGTTGGTTGAGAAAGTGAGGCTTTGTCCATTGGTCTGTATGTCTGTTCTTGTACCAATACCAGGCTGTTTTGATTATTGCAGTCTTATAATTGTATTGAAGTTACTTGAGTGTGATACCTCCTGCTTTGTTTATTTTGGTGAGAATTTTTTTTGCTATCCGTGATCATTTTTGTTTCAATATGAATTTCTGTATTGTCATCTTTAGTTCTAAGAACGATCATGGTAATTGAATGTATATTGCATGTAATCTGTTGATTGTCTTTGGTAGGAATTTCAACTTGTCAAAAGGTAAAAAAAAAAAAGGATTAAAAAGTGGCCAAAGGACATGAATAGACAGTTCTCAAAAGAAGATATACAGGAGGCCAACACACACATGAAAAAATGCTTAGCCTCACTAATCATCAGAGGATGTATATCTTAACAATGTTAGTTCATCCAATCAATGAGCAGGGAATATTTTTCCATTTGTTTGTGTCTTTGGTACTTTGAGCAGTGTTTCTTAGCTTTCATTGTAAAGGTCTTTCACTTCTCTGGTTAGGAAGATGAAAAGGATGTATTTGTGTGTGGCTATTGTGAATGGGATTGTGCTTTTTATTTGGTTCTCTGCGTGTTTATTGTTGGTGTATAAAAATTACTGTCTTTTTTACATTCATTTTATACCCTGAGACTTTAACAAAGCCTTTTGCCAATGCAAGGATTTTTTTTACCTATTCCCTTGAATTTTCCATGTATATAATTATATCATCCATAAAGAGAGATAGCTTAACTTCTTCTTTTCCTATTTGGATACCATGATATTTTTCTATTTTCTGATTGCTCTAGGTAGAACTTCCAACACTATTTTGGACAGGAGGGATGAGCATGGGCAACATTGATTTGTTCCAGTTTTCAGGTGAAAATTATTTACAATTTCATAGTATGTTGGCTGTGGTTTTATCATAGCTGGCTTTTACTATTTTGAGATATGTTACCACTACATCTAGGTGTTCAAGGTTGTTTTTTTTTAAATGAAGAATGATGCTGGATTTTGTAAAAAGCCTTTTCTGCATCTAATTATATGATATTCCAGTTCTTGTTTTTACATTTGATGATGTATCTATGGCCTTTTAGATGTTAAACCAGTCTTGCATTGTGGTGATGAAGAATACTTGGTCATGGTGGATGAATTTTGAAATGTGTTGTTGGATCCAATTTGCTGGAATCTTATTGAGTAATGTTGCATCTATATTCATCAGAGATGTTGTCCTGATTCTCGTTCTTTGTTTTTATATTTTTTGTTTGTTTGTTTGTTTGTTTTTTGATCTTTTTCCGGATTGTTGAGTATCTGTGTGATGTCAGCTTTATAAAATGATTTGGAGAGGGTTTCATCATTTTTGATTGCCTAGAATACTTTCAATATAAGTGATATCAGCTCCTCCTTGTATGATTTTTAGAATTCTGAATGAAAACCATCCGGTCCTGTTTGTTTTATTTTTTATTTATTTATTTATTTTTTTAAGATACTTTTCTTTTAACTGAGCCAATGTCTTGGGTTGTTATTGTTCTACTTAGAGTCTCCATTTTTTGTGCTTTCATCCTTGGGAGGTTGTGCAATGTGAGAAAATCCTTTATTTCAATTACGTTTTTGAATTTGTTTAACTACAGGTGTTCATAGTAATGTCTGATAATCTTTTGTATTTCTTCAGAGTAAAGTGTGGTTTAATCTTTTGCATTTCTGATTGTGTTTACTTGTGCTTTTTTGTTTCTTTGTTGTCAGTTTGGCTATGTGTCCATTAATCTTGTTTATTGCTTCTAAAAGCAAGCTTTCTGTGTCATTTATTTTTTCTATTATATATTTTTGTCTTCTTTGTCCTTATTTGGGCTTTTATTGAGTATATACACATCTCCTAATAAAAAACATTAGCTCAAGATGAGTTGTAAACTTAAAATTAATACCTGGAATTAGAAAGTTCACTTGACAAACACCTAGGAAAAACTCCTTTAAACATTAATGTGAGAAAATAATGTATAGAATAAAGCTCTGGAAGTCTTTAATTTGTAAGAGAAAACGAACATATCTTTTCCATGTGCCAAATACTTCTTATTTGCTGGCATTTGTGCACTTGTCTGAAGCATGCAATAATGAAAGGCAATCTGACATTGATTTGCTGACATACCAACTCTGTGTATGTCCCTGGCTCTAACCTGATCACAACCAAGAGTGCTGTTTGCCCAAACTGACAAAGCCAAGGACAACATATATTATAGTGGTACAACATTACCGAAAGTGTATTGCTGGATGTACATGAAAAATGAAGGTTTGAAGCTTGTCCTGAATTGATGGTCCATGTTGACTCTTTCTGCTAAAAAGCACTGTATAGGAGAAATTCCACCATGCTGCAATAAAAGACACACAGAAAAACTTGGATTGGGCTGGGAATCAGCAAGATGTAAAATGAAACCTCTTTTTACATCTGCTTCTGAGCTGGTTTCCCAGAGACCTTTGGTGTCCTGCATAACTATGATGGGAGATTTGTGTCTGGGTTCACAAATACTTCCCCTCACAGTGTTCCTTGCACCATAAAACAAAGCCATTTTGTCAGCTTTCAGGCTGGTCATATTAAGAGAAACTGTATGCAGGACTGAAGGATTGATGCAGGTGATTGTAAGTTTTCTTTGTACAGACGGAAAATACATTTTCCCAGTTGGATTACTCACTGTTGCCACTCACGCCAGCCCATGCCTTTGTTCCTGGTGAATTTAGCTCACACATAGTCAGTGAAGGTAGATCCTCATGTTTTGTAGGAGAGACTAACATAATAGCAATAATGTCTCATTTCTCTCCCTGTCTTCAAAAGGTGAACTTCACTCAGGACTTTTGCAAAAAAATGGGATATAGACTGAGGACAACCTCATGTACAGCCATCACAGCTGAGTCTGGAGAAGCAGGAACATTAGCTTTGAGAATGACAAAAAGAAAGGCCTGATTAGCATAGATGGAAGGGCAGAGACACAGAGGCTCCCGACAACTACCTGCAGGGACAGAAGGTGAGCAACTTTTCACTAGCAGGGGAGAGGCTGCTCCCTGTGGACATGTGCACTCTGCTCAGTTTGTCTCTTCTCTGTCTCTGAATTTCTGGGAGGGCAGGTTCAAAGGGCTTCTGGGACTTGATGATCATGGTGAGTCTGACCCTTTTTTATTTCAGACACTGTGTGAAACTTATGGTGAACTTTTATCACTGATGAATCCAGTAAAGACACAAATGGAAACTTGTAGAGGGAATGGATATTCTTAGTCTGTGCCTCGTCCAGAGCTATGGTCCACTATCCTCTCTAGTATAGCAACTTATTTGTTTCGAATGAAAGGGATTGCAAGTTTGTGTATTCAGGACTGGTATTCACTCTTCCAAGTGCCATGAGCTCAGATTGTCTCCATGTTCCACAATATCCCAGGGTCAGATAACCCAAAAGTCTTTCTCATCACTACCAGTGGGAAGTGTGAGAAGTGGACAGAGAGGGTTCACTGTGTCTGGGAGAAGGATCTGAGGACTTATAATGACAATGTCATAGCCTTTTCCTGTTGGTGATGCAGTTGACTCACCTCCTGCAGGGATAATTGTTCCAAGGAATAATGAGTCCCCATGACACCCTGGGATAGACTGCCTGCAATGATCTTCACAGGTGAAAGACTTAATCCTGAGATTCCTTCAGAGGCCACTGGGAAGGGAACACTCAAGTGCTCACCATAATTTTGTTTTTAGAAACATAAAAAGGCATCACAAGAGTAAGTAAGGTATTGCAGACCTAGAAGTCTGATGGAGATATATTTAAAAATTCTAAAAAATTGTGATATCTCAAATATGTAACTAAAGTGAAGATAATGCACTAAAAATGTGTTATTTATGCAATGAATTTCATGCTTTTATTTTTTTTTATTATATTAAAAATTGCTGGGTACAAGCCAGTATTAGGTACACAAGTAAGGTATGTGCAGGTGAAGACTGGGCCTCCAACTGTTACTCATTTCCCCTGGTTTAGTGCCAGGTACACTTTGTGTTGTAATCTGCCCCCCCTTTCATCCCTCCCCTGACAGTGTCCTGCAACTTCCAATCCTTCCTTTGTGTTATTATGATTAATGTTCAAATCCAGTTTATGAATGAGAACATGTAGTATTCAGTTATTTGCTTCTGGGTTAGTTTGCTAAGAATAACTGTCTCTAATTCCACGTAATTTACTGAAAATCCTTAATGTTGTCCTTCTTATGGCTGTGCAATATTTCATCATGTATATATATCACATTTCCTTTATCCAGTGTACTTTCGTTAGACATAGGGTTTGGTTCCATGTTTTGGCTATTGTGAATAGTGCGGCAATAAATATGTGTATGTAGGTATCCTTTTTGTAGAATTATTTGTGTTTCTCCAGGTATATACTTAGGAGGAGTATTGCTGGACTGTATGAAAAGGCAATTTACAATTCCTTTATTCCCACAATATTTTCCATAGAGGTTGGATTAGTTTTCACTCCCAGCAGTGTAGAAGCGTCACTTTTTCTCCCTACCCATGCCAGCATCTATTGTTTTCCTTTTTTTAAAAAAAATATTATTAATGGAGGCCATCCCTATTTGAATAAGCTAGTATCTCAGTGTGTGATTTTGATTTGCTTTTCTCTGATGATTAGTGAGGCTGAGCAACTTTTCTTGTATCTATTGACTGTTCATACGTATTTTTTTGAGCAGTGTCAATTTATGTTATCTGTCAATTTTTCAATAGAACTGCATGTTTGTTTGTTTTCCTTTTAGCTTATTTTATTTCCTTTTAGATCCTAGATATTAGGCCTTTGTTAGATACACAATTAGCAAATATTTTTCCCCCAATCAGTGTGTTGTCTCCCCTATGTAGAGAACTATGAAGTGATTTAAAACTCGAAATTTAATAAAGTCAAATCAATTATCTAATATTAATATAATTATACAATCAAAATCAGAACGTATTAACAATAGAAAGGCTATGTGAATATAATAGATGTTGGAATTAATGATTCATGATTAAACCATTCTATGCAGTTGTGAGTGAAATGACAGTGACTACCAATACAATTTCTATTCCATATTCTCAATGTGGTAGACTGAATAAAAACAGTATTTAAAGAATAAAACCCTTGTTATTCAGAAGTGGTAGGATTGTGTTCACTTGAATATAAAATATAAAATTCACAAGAATTAATTAGGCATTATATTTTGATAATATCATCATATACAAATAAACAAAGGTCAACAATTAATGTATTTCTATATACCAGGAAATATAAAGTGAATGTAAAACAAACATAGCATCATTTTCAAAAATCTGAAACATCAAATACATGGGAAAAAAAGCAAAATGTATTCTTAAATATTTTATTTCAGAACATTAAATATTATTGAGATAAATCAAATGGGGTAGACATTAATAAAAAATGAGATTATGCAATCCTTGAAAATCTGAATGGTCTCTGCCCTTGAGGCTTCATTCTCTCTTAGGTCTAGGTAAGGTCAACCACCATCCACATGCTAGTGACATCTGAGGAGTGGGCACTGGTGTCTTCTTTGTGCACAGAAGAGAAAGCTTTAGTTTACGAATGCATGTTTTAGCCAGGTTTAGTAAGGAACATCTACATATATAAAATGTTATCTGCAGATTGATGTTTCCATGAACTTGGACTACATTTAGAAGTGAAATGTGTTTCTGAGCCTGAGGTTCAGCTATACTGACATTTGATCCAGAACATTTTTATTGAGGGTGAAGAGTTGTGAACTGTAAGATGTTTGTCAAGCTTATTGAACTCTAACAAGTAAGTGCAAGAACTGGCCCTTTATAAGGGAAGCAACACAAACTGTCCCCAGACAATCAAAGATATCTTCTGAGTGTGTGTGTTGAAGAATAACTCTAGTAATATAGGGAAATCAATATGACATGTTCTACATGACCCAGATCACTCAGTTAAAAGACATTGCCTGAACTAGGATAGAGGAAGAATAGGAAGGAGATGACATGGAGACACATTTGAGTGGGGGGGGCAATTGAGATTTAACATTAGAATCATGCAAGGCATTGAATCTGCATAAACTTGACAACCAGTGGTACCATGCAGCAGAGTGTACAACAAATACATTTATCAGGAAATATGATTGTGCATCATATACTGAGGCAGAAGGGGAAAACCAGGTAATTCTAAATTATATGGTGTTAAAATATATGAAGTTTGAAAATGGGAACTATCCCTAAAACTTGCCGCATGGAAATCTCAGGGAAGGAATTGACTGTGGGTGATACTGGAGCTACAGAGAGAAGACCCGTTCATGCCTTCCTTTGCTCCTGCATCAAATTTCTTCCCTTCTGCCTCATATCATCCTGTTTGCCCCCTTGTGGTCCTGAGTGTTTCCCATAGATCATCTCCAAACCCTATTGGGAGGATTGAGTCAGGGCTCACAGGATATTTCCTCACGGTGTCTCTCACACAGTAATACATGACCATGTCCTCAGGTCTCAGGCTGTTCATGTGCCGATACAGCATGTTCTTGGCATTATCTCTGGAGATAGTGAACCGGCCCTTCATGGAGTCTGCATCATATATGCTACTACCACCATTGATAACATAGAAGACCCAATCTAGTCCCTTCCCTGAAGCCTGGTGGACCCAGTTAATGTCATAGTTACTGAAGATAAATTCAGAAACTACCCAGGAGAGTCTCAGCCCCCTCCTCCATTCTGGACCAAGTCTCTCCCAGACTCCACCAGCTGCACTTCATTTTGAACACCTGTAAACACAATAATATATTGGTCAGAAAATACCACATAAACCTGCTGTTTATCTCACCCACATCCTCTCTCACATATAATATCTCTGTCTCTGGTCTCCATGTATTACTATTTAAAAGCTGTAGCAAAGAAAACCCAGCTCAATCCAAACTCCATGGTAAATTGCCTGTGTTCAATCTTAAACCACAAATAGAAACACCTGATAATCCTACCCACTCCCAGAGCTTTAAGGTCAGGGCTGTGCTAGTTTTCATCAGCAGAGGGAGGGGAGTTGCTAATCTTTATGTTACCATAGGGTAGTTTTCATTTTCTGTAATGATATAGAATCATGGAGAATGCACTTTTATTTATTTTGCTTATTTTACTCAAGTCATGTGTGTGTGAATGCAACCATGTTGTTTTGGGTGTCAAGCAAATACATCAATTTACCACCTTTTAAATATGCATTATGCTAATGATGTTGACTGTTTTCTGAAATCTAGTTACTATAAATCGAACATGTTTGAGCTTGTATTATAGATGTTCAAAGTTGATAAACTCATTGTTTTAATTATTTTAACAAGAACAGACAAGCAGACCAAGTGCAAATCAGCAAAGTTTCATAAATAATTGTGGTCACTGACCTTGTGAGACAAAAAACATTACTGAGGTCTGGAAACAGACAAAGTATGTACGGGAGACACAGTATCAATATGTTAGTTGATATGGAGGAGATGCTGCAGGATGATTTGCAAACCAATACAAATGAGCATAAAATACTTATTTGAATTGTTTGATGCTGAGTGTGGTTAATGTGTTATAGTTTGAGATTCTCAGGGACCACATACTTATGGGGATTCCTATTTTATTTGAGTTATTTTTCTCCATGAAGGAGATAACTTAATTAAAAGACACCTCCTTCCACAAGATGAATCTGTATGGAAGAGGGGAAAATCAGAAATATATCGATACCTACCTCTCTTCTCACCACTACAGAACTTTTTTTAAAATTTGAGTTGAAGTCTCACTCTGTCACCCAGACTGGAGTGCAGTGGCTGCTCCCGGCCACTACAGCCTCGACCTGCTGCGCTCCAGTGATCCTTCCACTTCAGCCTTCCAAGTAGCTGGAACTACAGGTGCATGCTACCACGACCGGTGGTTTTTTGATTTATTGTAGAGATGAGGTCTCTCCAAGTTGCCCAGGCGGGTCTTGAACCCACGGGCTCAGGCAATCCACTCACCTCAGCCTCTCAAGGTGCGGGATTACAGGCTGAGCCACCGAGCCTAGCTATCACTACAGGGTCAAGTCACCAAAATTGGTATTCCTGAAGAACTAGGGAAATCCCACAGCGATTGGAATGACAAAACAAATTTCCAACAAAATTCCAGTCATAACCAATTGCCCTTTCTTTCAGGTGGTATAAGAGCCTTCACCTCCAAAAAAGGTCAGAGAGTCTAGAAACTGATGGCACCAATGAAGCATGAGAAATAAAAGATAGACAACACATGACGCATGCAAAACTATGGGGATTCTGAGTTCCAAGTCTCAATACTCAGTAGGAGTAGCCTATACAAAGTAGGCATAACAGAAAAAAATTCTAAAGGCAACAAGAGAGAAGGGTCAGACTTCCTACCAGGGAATACCACTCAGAATAGCATCAGACTTAGCAGAAGCGCTACAAGCTACAAGTGATTGGTGTCCAATTTTTAAAGTTCTCAAAGACAAGTAATTCCACCAAGGGATTTCTTACCCAGTTAAGCTAACCTTTATCAGTGATGGAGAAATAAAATACTTTCCAGATACCCAATGCCTGAAAGATCATTGTACTTCCATACCAGCTCATACCAGATATGTAAGAAAGAGGGAAAA
Organism: Carlito syrichta; assembly: GCF_000164805.1. Classification (NCBI taxonomy): domain Eukaryota; kingdom Metazoa; phylum Chordata; class Mammalia; order Primates; family Tarsiidae; genus Carlito; species Carlito syrichta. The sequence continues at coordinate 235,189 of NW_007252918.1, read as the reverse complement.
AATAATAAAAATGAAAGGTCATGCACTTCACAATAGTACAAGCAAACGCATAGTCAACAGAATATACAGTTCATCTGCAAAAATACAATAAAATATATTAGAAACACACATGAATCTATATCACTACAAATGACAGTTACAGACACAAAGTCCAAGACTGGAACATGAATTTTCAGGCAAATTAGAAAAAGCAAAAGACATAAGTAGCTATTCTGTATCAGATTAAAAACATTTCAATCTATCAAAAATATTAAAAAGGATAGGAAGGGCACTACCTATTGATAAAAAGTTGAATCCATCAGCAAGAAATATTTATCCTAAACATATTTGCACCCAACGTTGAAGAACCAGGTTTTATAAATTAACTACTAAGTAAACTAAAAGAGGTCATTGACCCACATCCAATTATAAATGGAGACTTAAATACCCCACTAAAAACACTAAAAAGAATATTGAGGCAGAAAGAGATCATAACCTCAAACGGATGCTTGACGAAATGGACTAAGTAGACACTTATATAAAACTTCACTGAACAAAAACGAATGTATTTTACTTGTTAGCACATACTCCAAGATTGGTCAGATTCTTGGACATAAGTCAAGTGAAAACAAATTTTGAAAAAGAGAAATAATATCATGTATGTTCTCAAATTATTGTGGAATAAAGATAAATATCCCTACAAATGAATACTCCCAAATGAAAACAAGGACACTTCACAACAGAATCTCTGGAATGCCATGAAAGTTTTATTAAAAGAATATGTGATAGTTCTGCACATACACACCAAAAAAAATCTGAAATATCACAAATAGGCAGCCTACCATTGCACCTAAGAAGCCAAAAAGGCAAGACCATCAAAATCCCAAGTTCAACAGAGGGATCAAGATCACCAAAATAAAATTGCAACTGCAAAGCACCAAAGAAAAAATATCATGGAAAATAGTGAGCAAGACAAAAAGCTGGCTCTTTGACAGGGCAAATATTATTGACAGATCGTTAGGCAGCCTGACTAAAAAGAGAGAGTGAAAACTCAAATGAATACAATTAGAAATGCAAAAGATGAAGTTTCAAGTGACCCAGAAGAAATTTAAAAGACTATGAGGGATTATTGTGCACACATGTATGGAAATAAACTTGAGACCTTAAAGCAAATGGTGGACTTTCTGACATCACACAAGATTCCGAGGTTTAAACAATAAGAAATTGAAACCATAAATGCCAGAGTCCAGCTCCAGCGGAGTCCAGGGAGTCCTGAAGGTGAGATGGACTCAGCAATAGAGGAGAAAAGAAATGGACTGAACTACTGTTCAAGATTGAGCAGAAGCCATTTAATGAATGTTTACAGTAGGTATTTATCCCTGATTTTTTGGAAACTCATTCTAACACAATACATCACGCATGAATCACGTGAATAAAGTCAGGTGGGTGAGGGGCATCCCCTCACCTATCAGGTGATTCTTCACGCATGAGGAAGAACAAACACAAAATTCTTTTACTGTTCCTCATGCCTGACCGGGTTTCTCAAACCAGTTTTTTGTGTTTCCACTGGCTGTTCACTGATTGTTTCACAACTTACAATTATCTTCCAGTAACACTGGTTACTTAATCAATAACCTAAACTAAAACTCTTAATATATCATACAACTTAAAACATTACCTAAAACCGTTGTGCTAACCTATTACTGATTCTAATATAAATCTCTACAAACTTTTAAATGATAATTATAAACTTAAATGGGCTATATCTCAAATTACACATACCTTGAATGTTCAGTAGTCTGGAGCTTTGGAGTAGTTTATGCACAAAAGTTCTTATTACTTAAAACAAAATCCAAAAAATCTCCCTAAAGCGATACAAAATGCATTCATCCATGTAGCAGAAGTCCCTAGTTTCACTTTCCTAAACCCCAAAAACTCCATAAGTTCCTTGTTCCTATGTAATATTTAAAACCTAACTAATTTATTGTTTTATAATATACTATTAAACCCTATATCCTAAATATATCCAAAAACTTATAAATCTTACTAATAAACATTCAACTATTCTTTTAACTATTAATAAATTCTATATAAACGTACTAACCACAAAAGTCTCTGCAATGTACTTCAAAGTTCATAAACTAAAAAATCTAGAAGCTAAAAGTGGGAAGTGGAAAAAGAGGAAACTATATTATATCTAAAGTTAACTGTGCCTGCCTCATTCATCATTGTTTTTACACTTAGCTAAACAGGAACATTCCCTAGCTAAGTGTCCAAGCACAAGGTGGGAGGGAGTGAGGTAATGGATCCCCCAAACACATCCTAGCGGCCTTGAGTCATCTGCCCATTGACCAAGCGGCAGCACGTGAGCTCGTCCTAATTGGCCCAGGGTGACTAACCTGCAAGAGTCAAGTGGACCCAAGTGGCCAGCCCCCAACATATAAATAGTGATATAACAATCCAGAGATCGACTTCATCTAAGAAATATACCTACAAAAAAAACCCTGAACCAGATGGCTATTCAGCTAAATTCTATAAAACCTACATGGAAAAGCTGAAACCAATCATTCAGGAAGATTTTGGACAATCAAGAAAGACGGAACCCTCTTCAATCATCTGATAAAGTTCACATTACAGCCGGGCTCGGTGGCTCAGTCTGTAATCCCACGCCTTTGGGAGGCTGAGGTGAGTGGATTGCCTGAGCCTGCTTCGAGACCCACCTGGGCAGCAAGACCTCATCTCTACAGTAAATCAAAAAATCAGCCGGGCATGGTAGCACATGCCTGTAATTCCGGCTACTTGGAAGGCTGAGGAGGAAGGATCGCCGGAGCCCAGTAGGTTGAGGCTGTGGTGGCTGGGAGTGGCCACTGCACTCCAGTCTGGGAGACAGGGTGAGACTCCAACTCAAAAATAAAAAGTTCACATTACATTGATATCCTAAACTAGTAAAGAACAAACATGGAAAGAAAGTTACATGCAATCTCCTTGATGAAGATATATGCAAAATTTTTGAATAGGATCCAACAACACAGCTCAAAGATAATCCACCCTGCGCACATTTACTTCATTCCTGGGATGCATGGTTGTTTCAACATTTGCAAGACCATAAACATAATTAAATAATTAACAAATGTCAAAAAAAGAACTACATATCATTAGACATAAAATAATACTTTGACAAAATCCAACATCACTTCTTGGTTAAAATCCTTGAACATCTAGGTATGAATAAACATTTCTCCAATCAATACACATCATCTATGATAAACCCACAGCCAACCTACTGCTCAATGGGCAGAAATTAGAAGCATTCACCCTGAAAATATGAACAAGACAAGCTTTCCCACTCTCATCCCCTCTGTTCAACATAGTACTGGAAGCCCTTGTGAAAGCTAGCAGGCAAGAGAAAGGAATCACCGGTATGCAAATAGAAAAAGAGGAAATTAAACTATCCGTCTTTGCAGGCAATATGATCCTACACTTTGGCAACCCAAGAGAGCATGCCAAAAATCTTTTGGGTTGATAAATTACTTTAGTGAAGTTTCAGGGTACAAAATCAATGTGTAAAAAAACAAAATAAAGTGACATTTCTTTCTTTTTTTTTTGAGTTGGAGTCTCACTCTGTTGCCCACACTGGAGTGCAGTGGCCACTTCTAGCCACTGCCACCTCAACCTGCAGGGCTCCAGTGATCCTTCTGCCTCAGCCTTCCAAGTAGCCGGAATTACAGGTGCATGCTACCACACCTGGCTATTTTTTTGATTTATTGTAGAGATGAGGTCTCGCCTGCCCAGGTGGGTCACAAACCTGTGGGCTCAGGCAATCCACTCAACTCAGCCTCCCAAAGGCACAGGATTACAGGCTAAGCCACTGAGCCCGGCTTACAGTGACATTTCTATAGACCAGGAACAAACAGGCAGAGACAAAAACAAAAAGCACAATTCCATTAACAATAGCCATAGGAAAAAAATATATATTGGCATTTGCCTAAACAGAAAAGTGAAAAAATTTACAATAAGAACTATAAAACCCTGCTCAAGGAAATAAAATAGGACACAAATAGAAAAAATTTCATGCTCATGGATTTGAAGAATCAATAATGTCAAAATACTCATCCTACCCAAGGCAATCTACAAATCCAATGCAATAACCACAAAATTACCAAAATTGTTCTTCTGAGACCTGTAAACTACCATATAGAAATTCATATGCAGACAAAAAACATGGATAGCCAAAGCAATTCTTATCAAAAGAAACAAAGTGGGAAGTATCACATTTCCAGACTTTTTTTAACTTTAAATTTTTTTAATTTAAAAATTGCAGGGGAGATTCCTGAAGATGGCAATGGCATAGGTGGATCCGTGAGACTCTCCAAAAGTGAGTTCCCAAAAAGACTCTTACTTTTCTTCTTGCAACCCCCTGCCCACTGCCAGCCACAATGGTACAAGGCCCAGGGACCTTTGGTCTCAGGCAGGGCCAGCTATTGTGGCCCAGTTGCGGCTGCTCTAATATATGTAATTCCGGCCAGCTGGGGAATCCCGAATAACGGATTCCAGCTCCCTCCCTGGTTACATCGTCATGACCAGTACACAACATCAAGCTGCTGGGAAACCAGGGAGGCTCTTGGCAGCCACCTCTCAGAGATATCATTCCCATTTCTGACTGAAGTGCCCTGTGAGGGACTCAGAGCAACCACCTGCCCACTGCAGATTTGGAGATCTGGAGCCCTGGGCACACCCTGGCTGAGGCATTTAGCATGCGACTGCAAGCCTGTGTAAGGGAGTTTGTGTAAGGTCTGATCGAAGGCTTCCAGCTCCAGAGGAAGCTACTCCTCTCCTCCACCACAGCCTGTTGGTGGCACCCTGGATCCAGTGCCCAGCTGTGCAGCTGGTCCCGCCTAGAGACCCACATGAGCATCCTCAAAAATGAAAGTAAAAGGACCACCTCCACCATTTTCAAGGAAGATATGCATCGCCCTGCCCAACTATCAGAGCCTCCACCTCGATTCCCATGGTGATGCCATTAAATAGGAGAATATGCCCCTCCTCTATGCTGAACAGACACAAGCCACACATCTCCCATGCAGCAGGCTAGCTGCCTGCAACAAAATCAAAAGGGAGTGGCTGGAGAATAGAGTTCAAGGGACTTTGGCCACTAAGAGATGAGAGAAAAATCTACAAAAATGAACAAAAACCAAAAGAAGAGTATGGGTCTCTGCCAGACTCCTGGGAGGGCAGACACTGAGAAAACTGACTTCAAAATGCAAACAATGAAGAGTCCCCAGAATGACTGGTCTCAAAATACAAACCTAGACATCAAGACAGTAATGGAGAGATTAAAAACAATTGAGGAGACTCAAGAAGAAACTAGAAAGAGGTGATATCTGAGATAACAGTAATAAAGAATACTGTGAATGAAACAAATAACAAACTGATAAGCATGGAAAGCAGAATTACCCAAGCAGAAGAAAGAACCTCAGAACTGAAGGACCAAAATATAGAACTAACCCAAACTCTCAAAAACACAGAAAACAAGCTCAAAAAGACAGAAAAAAACCTTCAAGAGATGAGCAATTACTTCAAGAGACAGAACCTAAGAATAAATGTCATTCCTGAGGCAGAAAGAGAGAGAGAGACCACACTAGAACAAACCTTCCATGAGATCATTCAAGAAAACTTCCCTTCTCTAATCAGTGATGCAAAAACTCAAACACAAGAGAATCAGAGAACCCCTGCAAGACAACAAATGAGAAGACCAAGTCCTAGACACATAATAATTCGCCTAAACAAATTAGGCAGAAAAGAAAAAATCCTAAAGGTGGCAATAGAAAAAGGCCAGTCACCTACCAGGGAAAAACCAATTAGAATAGCAGCAGAATTATCTACAGAAACCCTGAAGGCTAGGAGAGCTTGGAGCCCTATCTTCAAAGTCCTAGAAGACAAACAATTTCAACCAAGAATAACCTACCCATCCAGATTAAGCTTCATCTGCGAGGGAGAATTAAAATCTTTCCCAGATATCCAATCCCTAAGAATTTACGCTGCCATCATGAAACACTCAAGAACGTACTAAACACAGAAGAAAAGCGGGGAAAAAAAGAACAGCGTTCAGCTGGGCTCGGTGGCTCAGCCTGTAATCCTGTGCCTTTGGGAGGATGAGGGGAGTGGATTGCCTGAGCCCACGGGTTCGAGACCTGCCTGGGCAATGAGACCTCGTCTCTACAATAAATCAAAAAATTAGCCGGGCGTGATAGTGCGTGCCTGTAATTCCAGCTACTCGGAAGGCTGAGGTGGAAGGATCGCCAGAGCCCAGCATGTCGAGGTTGAGCTGGCCAGGAGCGGCCACTGCACTCCAGTCTGGGTGACAGAGTGAGACTCTGACTCAAAAAAAAAGAACAACATTCTTCACAAGAGTACAGAAAAAAGAATAAAATACACATGATCCAACCCCAAAAACAAAAGGAAGACAATAAACCAAGTGGAAGAACAACTGTATAAGAACTCTATGATAGGGATGAACTCTCACATTTCAATAATTAGCCTGATTGTGAATGGACTAAATGTACCACTGCAAAGACATAGAATGGCAAAATGGATAAAATATCACCAGGAAACAATATGTTGCCTTCAGGACACCCATATCACTAGAAAGGACATGCACAGACTCAAAGTAAGAGGATGGGAAACAAATTTTCAGGTGAACGGATCACAAAAGAAAGGAGGAGTCATGATCCTAATATCAGACAAAATACCATTTAAGCTATCAAAAATTTAAAAAGATACAGAGGGCCACTACATAATGATAAAAGGTTCAACCAGAAATATCTATCCTAAACATATATACACCTAGCATAGGTGCACCAACTTTTATAAAGCAACTCCTAGGAAAACTAAAGAAAGATATTGACTCTAACACCGTTTATAATTGGGGACTTTAAAACCCCACTCACAACCCTTGACAAATCATCGGGACAAAAAATCAAAAATGAGATCCGGAACCTCAATGTGACTCTGGAGCAAATGGACCTCATTGATACCTACAGAATACTCCATGCAAAGACCGAAGAATACACATTCTACTCATCACCGCATGGAACGTATTCCAAGATCAACCATGTAATTGGCTGTAAATCAAGCATAAGCAAATTTAAAAGGACCGAAATTTTACCATGCACCTGCTCGGACCACAGTGGAATAAAAATAAACATTAACACCAACAAGGACCTCCAAAACCCAGAAAGAAATGGTCACTAAACAGCATGATGCTAAACAACTCCTGGGTCAATGTTGAAATAAAAACAGAGATCAAAAGATACCTGGAAACAAATGAAAATGAAGAAACATCTTACCAAAATCTCTGGGACGATTTAAAATCTGTAGTAAGAGCGGAATTTATATCCCTACAAACACACATGAAGAAAATGGAAGGACCACAAATTAACAGCCTAAGAAGCCACCTAAGGAAGCTGGAAAAGCAAGACCACAAAAACCCTAAGTTCAGCATAAGAACCCAGATCACCAAAATAAAAGCTCAAATCCAGGACATAGAATACAAAAAGACAATACAAAAAATCAATGAAACAAAAGCTGGTTCTTCGAAAGGATAAGCAAGATTGATGATCCCCTAGCTAGACTGACCAAGGAAAAGAAAGAAAAAACCCAAATAAGGACAATCAGAAACCCAAAAGATGAAGTCACATCTGACCCTGAAGAAATACAAAAGATCATTAGAGACTACTATGTACACATGTATGGAAACAAACTTGAAAACCTCAAGGAAATGGAGGACTTTCTGTCATCACACAACCTACCTAGGTTGAAACAAGAAGAAATTGAGACTCTAAATAGACCAATAACAATCAAGGAAATTGGCTATGAAATTAGAAAACTACCTACAAAAAAAAAAAGCTCTGGACCACATGGCTTTCCAGCAGAATTCTACAAGACATTTAAGCAGGAACTGATTCCAATCCTACTGAAGCTATTTCAGGCCATTGAGAAAAATGGAACTCTCCCCAAATCATTTTATGAAGCTAACATCACATTGATACCCAAACCAGGTAAAGTTCCAGCAAAAAAGAGAACTACAGGCCAATATCTTTTATGAACATAGAGGCTAAAATTCTCAACAAGATCCTAGCAAACCAGGTTCAACAGCACATCTCAAAAATCATCCATTATGACCAAGGAGGCTTCATCCCTGGGATGCAAGGCTGGTTCAACATTCGTAAAACAATAAATGTAATTAAATACATCAACAGATGTCAAAACAAAAAGCACATGATTATATCATTAGATGCAGAAAAAGCTTTTGATAAAATCCAGCACCGCTTCTTGATAAAAACCCTCGAACATCTAGGCATACAGGGAACATACCTCAAAGTAGTAAAAGCCATCTATGAGAAACCCACAGCCAGCATACTCCTAAATGGACAAAAATTGGAACCAGTTTTCCCCTGAAAATTGGAACCAGACAAGGATGTCCATTCTCACCCCTCCTGTTCAATATAGTATTGGAAGATCTGGCCAGAGCAATCAGAGAAAAGAAGGCAGTCAAGGGTAACCAAATAGGCAAAGAGGAAGTCAAATTATCTCTCTTTGCAAATGATATGATTGTGTACCTTGAAAACCCAAGAGAATCTGTCAAATACATCCTTACACTGAAAAGGCCTTCAGCAATGTCTCAGGATATAAAATAAATGTGCAAAAAACAATCGCATTTCTTTACACCAATAATAAGCAAACAGAAACTCAAATAAGAAGCACAATTCCATTCAAAATAGCCATAAAAAAAATGAAATACCTTGGCATCTTCCTAACCAGAGACGTGAAAGACCTTTACAATGGAAACTACAAAGCTCTGCTCAAAGAAATCAACGATGACACAAACAAATGGAAAAAAATCCCATGCTCATGTATTAGAAGAATCAACATTGTGAAGTTGTCCATCTTACCTAATGGCAATCTGCAGATTCAATGCAATACCTATCAAATTACCAGCAACATTCTTCTCAGACCTAGAAGAAACAACACAGGAATTCATATGGAAACACAAATGACCTGCATAACCAGAACAATCCTCAGCAAAAAAAACAAAGCAGGTGGTATTACATTACGAGGCTTCAAACTTTACTATAAAGCTACAGTCATCAAAACAGCTTGGTATTGGTATAGGAACAGGCATATAGACCAATGGAATAGAATTGAGATCCCAGAAGCAAAACCTCAATTTCTTAAGCAACTCATCTTTGCCAAAGCCTGAACCACCTCTCACTGGGGAGAGGAGAACCTATTCATTAAATGGTGCTGGGAAAACTGGCTGACCATATGCAGAAGATTGAAACAGGACCCCTATCTATCCCCATGCACAAAGGTTAACTCCAAGTGGATCAGAGACCTAAATGTAAAACCTGAAACCATAAGAACCTTAGAAAATGAAGGACATACCCTCATGGAAAATGGAACTGGCATCCAATTCCTGAAAAAAACTCGAAACCCACAGGCCCTAAGGGATAAGAGAGACAAGTGGGACCTCATTAAACTGACAAGCTTCTGCAAAGCCAAAGAAACCATCAAGAGAGCAGGAAGACAGCCTACAGACTGGGAAAAAAATATTTGCCAATTCCAGCTCTGACAAAGTCTTAGCATCCTGGATATACAAGGAACTCAAACGTGCTGAAAAGAATAAAAAAAAAAAAACCCATTATAAAATGGGCAAAGGATATGAACAGACACTTCACAAAGGAAGTCATTCGAGCAGCCAACAGACACATGAAGAAATGCTCAACTTCACTAATCATCAGGGAGATGCAAACCAAAACCACACTGAGATACCACCTAACTCCAGTCAGAATGGCAATTATCAATAACTCAGAAAATAATGGTTGTTGGAGAGGGTGTGGTGAAAAGGGCACACTCCTACACTGTTGGGAGTGTAAACTAGTGCAAGCTCTGTGGAAAGCAGTGTGGCGATGTGTAAAAGCTCTAAGCATCAACCTCCCATATGACCCTTTAATACCCCTACTGGGAATATACCCTGAAGAACTCAAATCACTCTTTATAAAAGATACCTGCACACGAATGTTTATTGCAGCGTTGTTCACAATAGCAAGGATCAGGAACCAACCATGCTGTCCATCAAAAGAGAACTGGATTAAAAAAATGTGGTACATATACACGATGGAATACTATGCGGCCATAAAAAAGAACAAAATCATGAATTTTGCAGCAACCTGGATGGAGCTAGCATCTATAATACTGAGTGAACTCTCACAGAAATAAAGATCTGTGTATCACATATTCTTACTCATACAGTGGACCTTGATCATCCAACGTTCTATCATAAGAAAATGACTGACAGTGGTGGGAAACTATGGGGGGTGATGGTACTAATGGTAGTAAACATCTGGCTGGGGATGGGGAGATTCCTGTTATCAACAAGGGGGTCTGAATGAAGCATATTTGTATACCTAACCCTTAACTGTACCCCACAATACCAAAATTTAAAAAATGATAAAATAAAAAAAAATTGCAGGGTACAATTCAGGGGTAACTATACAAATATTGAATATGCAGGTACCCTTGAATTGCAACTGTTCTCACTCAGAATTAGGTCTTTTACATTTATCACAATTCTACAATATGGGGATCAACTATAGTGGTATGCTGCCAGGAGACCAACGGGTTACACTACACCACGAAGTTTACCAGATCTTTAAAAACTCATTAAAAAAACTCATTGTTTTCTTTCAAAAGTATTTTTGTTTTTAAAAAGGGAGACTCAGGCTCTGACAGGAACCTCCTGCCTATCCTTCAATGCACCTACACCAGGACTGGAATCTGTGATGGGTGGATCCTGAGGGTCCCCTGCAGTCCAGCATTGCCCTACAGGTTGATTCCCTGAAGATTCACAAAACATGTTCTTGTCAGTGTCTCCAGCACAGTATGAGGTAGGTATGCACTTTTTCAAAACATTTCTTCAGTGAAATTTGATTCTCATGCTGTCCCTTAAAATAGTAAATCGACCTTACAAAACCCAGTAGAGTATGCATTAGGTCGGTAAGAATGTTAGGTCAACAGATCCATGAACTAAGCCAGTACCACAGGTAAGATATAAATAATTGAAAATTAATTAGATTAGGAAAAATGTTTATTTATAAAGTACATTGACGAGAGACAGAGAAAGAGTTAAGGGGGATCTACTCCCCCCAGATTTGTGCATGGCAGGAGCAGAACTTTAAAAAAAAGGATGGCCACCAGAGCTCAAAGAAAGCATAGGTTTTCCTCTTCCCAATGATTGTTGGTAGAGCCTTTGTCAAAGATGAATTGGTTAAGAAATTGAGGTTTTGCTTCCAGATTCTCTCTCCTGTTCCATTGTTCTAAATCCCTGTTTTTGTACCAATACCAGATTGTCTTGATTTTCGTAGCTTTATAGTAAAGTTTAAAGTCAGGAAGTGTGATTCCTCTGGCTTGGTTTCTTTTGCTAAGGGTTGTTTTGTCTTTTTACGGTCATTTATGTATCCATACAAATTTCTTTATTGTTGTTTGCAGGTCTGAGAAGAATGATGTTGCTAATTTAAGGGGTGTTGTCTTGAATCTGTAGACTGCCTTTCGTAGGATGGACGTCCTTGAAATATTGATTCTTTCAGTCAATGAGCATGGAATATTTTTCCATGTATTTGTGTCTTCTTTGATGTCTTAATTTTCATTGTAAAGGTCCTTCACTTCTCTGTTTAGAAAGATGCTGAGCTTTTTCAATTTTTTGGCAATTGTGAATGAGATTGTGCATTTTATTTGGTGCTCTGCCTGATTGATATTGGTGTATGTGAATGGGACTGTCTTTAGCACATTTCTTTTGTACCCTTAATTGTACCCCACCTGTGTAAGAAAGGAATGAAAGTGATTAGTCACAGAAAACTGCCAGAGGAATGAGGGGTTCACAAACGTCATCAATATGGGTACCTGATCTCAAACCAGTTGAAGTGGGGGAAAATAGGGGCTTAAACTTTGCACATTCAATGGCCATTTATCTACATAATACTGAATTGTACCCCACATCTTTACAATAAAACAAAATAAAACTGACAAAAAATAATAGTGGCCAGAGCTTTCAAAAAACATAACCCAGCTGCTTGAAGTTCTTTGATGTGTAGGTTATTAAAGTGATTGAATCATGGTCATTTTAAATCATCCAGAAGGGGAATGGTAAGAACTAGAACTGTTGCCATGGCAATGGGGTCTGTCTCTCACCTCCCTATTGACCAGATGGATGGGTGAGACAGACACATAGATGAAAAAGGCAGATTGAGTAGCTGAATGACAAATTCTTAGGACAAAAGATCCTAATATCTATGCATTGTGACTTGATCAGGTTTCCAGGAAAGGATTATTGTCTGTCTTAAGGAGGCCAGATAAATTCCATTTTGAGCTGTGTCCTTGCACTCTGCATGGTGGCCCTAAAACTAGGATGTATCCATGTGCCTTGACTGTATCTGTACATCATTGGGCTGCCAGATGTACAGATACCGTCAGATACAGTCAAGGTACATGGATAGTTCATAACTTTCAGGGAAGTTGGCGGAGCCAATTATCTCTTTAGGATTTTAGAGTAAAGGCCACATCTGATAGTAGCTTCACAGACCCCATGGTCTAAAGTCCCCCATGTCAAACACCCACACTCTCTCAATATCTCTCTCTCTCTCTCTTTCTTTGACTTATTTTCACAGTTTTTCCTCCTTCCTAGTGTCTAGACCTTTTAAAATTTGTCCCTCACACTGCACTAGTCCTTGTGTTTGACTTTTATCAGAAAATCAATGACCAGAAAACAAAGAATACAAGAGGATACTTGGGAAGTGCAAGCACATTGGGATCACTTCTTCTCCACTGCTCATTGCAGATTCACCATGATCAATGAATCTGAGGTCAATAAGGGATGTTCCTGACATTGATCTGAAAGGTGTTGGTGTCAGAGCTTTCAGAGTGCTCTACTGTTCTTGTCTTTTCCTGTTCTAATTGCTGTGGGTTTTCCTAAGTTTTCTTCCTCTGATAAAATCTGTACATTGCCACATTGTCATGTTTAATCCAGATTAATGTTACTGGTGAGGATATAATGTGTGGGACAGGAGAGCATTGCATGTTCCCCTAATTGAATATGATGGGTTTAGAGGTCCTTTTCCTCTGGGCTGTGACATACAAGGGGTTCCAAAGATGATTTCCTCGTTTCCTCTACCTCCCTTCCTGATCACAGCATACCCAGACTATTCTGAATCTTACAATAATTGTGCACTTACTTGTACCCTTCTGTACGACACAGTACAACTAGGAAGGAGCAATTTGCAATGGAAGAATTTCACTTTCCCCACATAGGATAGAATACTAGAAAAGCCCTAAACCTGTAGGTTCTTTCCAAAGAATGTTCTGACTGTGTTTCTTGGGCATCAGATCTGATGGCAGACACATGAATAAATCTATTTGTATTGTCACCTTGAGAACCTGAGGCTTTGTGGAGGGAAATTCCACAACGGAGGATGGAGGGGCGCATAAGGCCCAAGAGCTCTCATCTCATACTAGTCCACAGTTGTCCTCTGTACACTCATAGTGACAAGTCTATAAAGTTCCCATTCAAAAAAAAATGTGTGTTCAGAGAAAGTCCATCAGCTTAGCTCATCAGAGGTGAATAGATGGTAATCCAAATTCAAATTAGATACTACCCTATAGCACATGGTTAGCATAATAATTATTGTACAGGCATACCAACATTCTTGTCAAAAGCAGAGACAGAATATTTATCTTAAGATGTTCATGTCCTTTGAGCATGTGCCTCTCTCTCTAATAAACTATGTCTTAGACCTATACTTGATATGCTCTGAAATGTTTTTGTGTGGTGGGACCAAGAATCAATGGAGTATCACATCACATTGGATCGAGCAACAATTAAACAGAAAAAAAATTTCCACCATTTTGAACTGTAAACTGGGCCATCCTTGAATTTATAACTTTAGAATGGAACTTGCTTTCTTATACAGAGTGGTGAATGCAGTATGTCATCTGGACAGGCTGGGCAGCATGGTTTCCAACAAAGACTTTAGCAGGTGTTTCAAGGAAAAGAAAGACAAGAAACTAATTATGTTGAGTGGATCGGTCAAGTAGTCATAGGCAACATAGATTAGCAGGATATATAAGTATTCATAAAATAGGTATATTCACATGTGTGATAAGCAAACATGCATGCTACATGCATCCCATGCTTACATTGAGTGAAGACTTAACAGTAATATGCTTTACAGCTAACCCCTGTGGTTTCATGATAAGGCAGAGATAAGGGGGCCTCACCTCAGCAGGGCATGATGGGTGGTCCCTTATCAGGAGAAAGTCACTGAGGTCAGCTTCTTTTCCTATCAAATCTATACGTATAGCAGGAGAAATAGGGGCTCTATTACTCAGTGTCTGAACAATATTAGTAGTTATTGCTTTAATATTGATTTATGCATTAGAGACTATTCATAAATGCATTTATCTAACTCCATAATGTAATAATAAGCTTTTGTAGTTTTATTTATGTATTTGTTTTGGTAATATAGTAATACTTCACCTCAGCTTGTCACTATGGAGGTGTTCTCAGGATTATCTGCAATCCTCTGGGAGTTTCTGGAACAGGTCCTGGGCCAAAAGTCTTCATGAAGAACTAAGCCTCCTGCATGTGCAGTCCCTTGAGAGAGACCCATAGTTTTGCTCACATTCAGTCTTCAATTATTTGTTAATCATTTCTAATTTAATGTTCTTACTGTCACAAATGACATTTGACAGAGTCTGCAAAAGATGAGAATATACTTAAGCTCTGTTATCCCTGCAAGCACTTATCTCTTTCTGGAACACAGGTTATTTATACATGTGCAAAAGAGGACAATCACTGGTAGGATGTCTGCATCCTTATCATCCTCCAGTGTGAACTCACCAAGGGGCTGACACTGACGATCAAGCAGATGAAATTATTCATATGGTAGATTACAAGAAGCCCTGTAATCAGGAATCCCGGTGGTACTCTACTCTTCCAGTCAACCAGGCTCTGCCTCTGGATAATGTGCATACAGCAAGAGACTATTGTGGACTCGTGAGAGTGTGTCTTTAAGTTCTCAAACCACTTTTATAGGTGAAATTATTAATTCTGCCCATATCCATTGGATATGTTTGACTTTTCTGCCAAAGTCTCATCTAGAACAACCTCCCTTGACCTTCAGCATCAGTTCCAGCTGCATGCAGTCATATATTACATCACTCACGGCCAAAGTGTCCACCACTCTAAAGGAGATTCACCGCGGTATTCTTCAGAAGCTGCTGGTGTTTTAGAGACCTTGATCTTCCTCAAATTTTGGAGACCTACCCTTTGGGAAGGGATAGTAAACCATGATTCAACTGAAGTCTATATCAAAATGCATTTTATTGATCCTAGAAAACAGTGTGCAAATAAGGACAATCTTACCCTTTTCCATAACTGGAATCATTCTCAGTAACCCACTGGTAGAACGTGTGAAGTGATCAGTTAATTTAGGCCTGTAATGTCAAGGGAAAACAGGAAATAATAGAACCACTGTATTTTCATTGTTTTGACAGCTGAAACATATCTGTGACTACTCTGATGAAGAATGCAGATTGTGGCCAAGACTGTGCATGTGTAAAAAAGGTGTATGTGGGAAACCCATTACACCTTTTAAACAATTTTTCTGTGATCCTGAAAAGTGTTTTAACATTTTATATACAGGAGAGGCATAGATATTTAGGAAGACATTGTGGCTATTTCTTAGGAGTTATTCTAAGATGCACCATGTGGCTAAGCAACCTTGTTGCATTTTATTAAGCCACCAAAATTGAAGACACATGTTCCCCCAATACGTTAATGAAAAAGTTTCCATCAGTGTTATTGGTTGTTGCCTTTTCCTACTCTGTGAATTTTGCTTACAGGATGATGAATGGAGTGTTCCTTAAATAATTAGTCTATGCAGGTTTTAATTGTTCCTTATCCTTGCTTATATAACCCCATTTCCTAAAAAATCATGTGTCATAATTCCTGACATCCCCTCAGCCCAGCACAGTTGTCTTTGTCTTCAGGGTTTCTGACACACTCAGGGTATGGATTTTCACACTCTCTCTCTCACATGGTAATACATGGTTGTGTTCTTAGGACTCAGACTGCTCAGTTTCATGTAGGCTGTGCTTGTGAACATGTCCCAGGTTGTGGTGACTCTGCCCTGGAACTTCTGTTCATATATTGTGTTACCATAGAAAACATAGACCCATTGCATCCACTCAAGGCCTTGTCCAGGGATCTGTCACTCCCACCTCATATAATATTCTGTGAAGATGTCTCCAGAAGCCTTGTAGGAGACATTAACTGAAACCCCCAACTTCCTCATCTCAGACCCAGACTGAACCAGCTGGACCTGTCAGTGAACTTTTGTGGAGAGGAGACAGGAGTAGTTGGAATCACAGTGGATTGACCCTGATTCTTTCCTTATCCCTGGTACTGGAAAGCCCTGTACCTGTAGCTACTGTGACCAAGAAGGGGATCCTCCAGCTCCAGTTCATGGTGAGGAGTTGCACTCTCAGCAGCTTCTCTAGAGGAGGTTTGTAGGTATTGAGTGATACTCTCAAGGTACAGAGGCATGTGTATTTATCTCATAACCCTTAGGTAATTTGCATACTCATAAGGCAAGATATTTTATAGCCCAAGAGCTGTATCTCCTTTTATGCCTAGAATTTTCTGAAGATGAAACATTTTTACTACATGAAATACACTCTCAGATAACATAGTCCTCAGGGTGAACCCATGCTCAGATGGCACACTGACAGTTTTAACCTCTTCTAGGCTTGATCTTCAGCAAGTCTAATTTCTAGAATCAGTGTGTATTTCTGTGTATTTTACCCTGAATTGGTAAAACTATGCATGTTCTCATATTCTAAATTGAATTCAACAGAAAGAACCAGAAATTTCTTCTTTTAAAAGTGATTCTTGTTGACTGGTTGGGTTAAGTAAAAGCTTCAAACATGATAAGATCTTAAAGACATATGAATACTCCTTGCTAAACTCTTTTTTCCCCAATATTTTCATTTTAATATTGTGGGGTAGAGTTAAGGGTTAGATATACAAATATGTTTTGTTCAGGCACACTTGTTGATAAGAGGTGTCTTCCTATCTCCAGACAGATATTGACTACCGTTAATTCCACCTCCCTTCCCCTCCCCCGCCACAGTTTTCCACCACTGTCAATCCTTTTCTTATAGTATTATGACAGATGTTCAATTTCAGCTTTTTATAGCATTTTGTTTTGAAATAAGAAAAATCCAGGCCCTAAGATGAAACTCCTCCCCAACCTCTTCTGCACCTGCGCTGGCACTGGATCATCTCTGAGAGGGTCCTGAGTGACATTTGCTGCGCATGTTCTCCCCTGAAGGGAGGGAGGTTCCTGTGTGAACTCACAGAACATCTTCCTCTCAGTGTCTCTAGTTCAGCATGGAAAGACTGTGTCCTAGATAGGAATTCTTTCTTTTTCAGTAACACCATATGGTTCTTGTACCAACTACTGAAAGAGGGATATATATATTACTATATATATACATACACACACACACACATATATATGTGTATAGCCCAAACTTAAAATTTATTTATAAAAATGTATGTATTCATTCCTACATTATTAAATTTTAGTCACCTCAAAGTACTCTCTGTTCAAAGAAAAACACCAACTGAGATTTTTTTCACTGCTCAAAATAGTTTATGATCTTCTGAATTTTGATGCTATTTAGTTCTTCAGTCGTTTTTTGTTTAATTTCTTTCCCATCAGCAAAAGATTTCCCTTTGAGGGCATTTTGCACTGAGGAAACAAAAGCAACGACAAAAACATGTAGTGTGTTTTTTTAAAATTAATTTCGGATGTTACACTGAGATCTTCAATTCATCTTGAGTCAATTTTTGCCTTTGGTGAGAAACAGGAGTTTTATTATTCTTATTCTTAAATCCAGTTTTTTTGTTGGCAAATGGTTATCCAATTTTCCCATCACTATTTATTGAATAGGGTGTTCTTTCCTCATTGTATATTTTGGTCACCTTTGACAAAGACAAGTTTTTTGTAAGTATGTGGCTTTAAGCTGGGCTCAGTGGCTCAGCCTGTAATCCCGCGCCTTTGGGAGGCTGAGGTGAGTGGATTGCTTGAGCCCGCGGGTTTGAGACCCGCCTGGGCAGGCGAGACCTCATCTCTACAAAAAAATCAAAAAATTAGCCGGGCGTGGTAGCACGCGCCTGTAATTCCGGCTACTCAGAAGGCTCAGGTGGAGGGATCGCCGGAGCCCAGCAGGTCGAGTCTGTGGTGGCTGGGAGCGGCCACTGCACTCCAGTCTGGGCGACAGAGTGAGACTCCAACTCAAAAAAAAACAAAACAAACAAACAAAAAAAAGGTATGTGGCTTTAATTCTGAGTCCTCTAGTCTATTTCAATAATCCATGTGTCTATTTTTGTACTATTACCATGCTGTGTTGAGTTCCATAGACTTGTAGTATAATTTGAAGTCAGGTAATGTGATTCCTCCAGCTTTCTATTTTATGCTTAAGATTTATTTGGATGCTTGGGTTATTTTGGTGTTCCAAAAGCATTTTTGGATTTTTTTTTTAATTTTGCAAAAATATCTTGGTAACTTGATCAAAATTACAATGAATTTGCAAAAATAATTTTGAGCCAATAGAGTTATTTTAACAATATTACCCTTCCAATCCATGAACAGAGGATTCTTTTTTCATTTTTCTGTGTTAGCCATAATTTGTTTTATTAGTGGTTTTTAGTTCCCCTTGTAGAGACATTTCACCTTCTTGGTTAAATTTATTCTTTCATATTTCATATTTGTGGCTACTATAAAAGGAATTGAGTTCTTTATCCTTATTGGGGCATCCATATGATACTAATTATGTACATGCGTTTTATTTCATTCCATTGCCTGATTGCTCTGCAAGGATTTCTGGTTGTATGTTGAATAGATGTGTTGAAAGGGGCATCCTTTATGTTCTCTGGTTCTTAAGGGAAATGGCTACATTTTTTTGTTTAGCATAATACTAGCTGAGAGTTTGTCATATACTCCTTTTATTATTTCAAGGCATATTCCTTTGATGCCTAGTTTGTTGCAGGTTTTAGTCATGAAGACATGATGAATTTTAACAAACACCTTTGTGCATCTATTGAGATGATCATATGATTTTAGTTTTTCAGTCTGTTAATGTGATTAATTACATTTATGGATTTACTTGATTCCATCTATGCCTCCCTGGAATAAGACTTATTTGATTGTGATCTATTGTCATTTTAATGTGCTGTGGTTATATTTTTTTTACAGTATTTGGCAGTGGGTGCTTACATTTATATTCAAGAGGGATAGTAGTCAGTAATTTTATTCTTTGTGTTTCTATGCTGGATTTTGCCATCACAATAATACTGATTTTATAAAATTAATTAGGGAATAATCCCTCTTCATTGATTTTTTGAAATAGTTTTAATTGGATTAGTACCAACTCTTTTGTTGTGCATCTAATAAAATTCAGTTCTGAATTTATCTGGTCCTTGACTTTTTTTGGTTGGATAGTTTTTAAATTTCTGATTCAATTCTATTACTGATTATTGGTCTGTTCAAGATTTCTATTTCTTTCCACTCAATCTTGTCAGGTTGTATGTTTTCAAGAAAGTCTCAGTTTTCTCTTATGTTTTCCCGTCTGTGCCTGTTGACTTGTTTATAGCAGGCTTTGATAATCTTCAATATTTTTGTGGTATCAGAGTTCATGCTCTTTTTATCATTTTTGCTATGCTTATTTGAATAAACTTTATCTTTGCTAATCTAACTAGTGTTATATCCAATTTGCTTATCTTTTCAAATAATCCCCTGTTGGTTGTTATGATTCTTTTTAAAAACTTAATATCCTCTGTGTCTTATATTATCCTTGTTTACTTTTTTCTGGTTTATTGAGGGTTGTTTTATTTTTTTTAATTCATTAAGGTGAATCAATAGGTTGTTAATTTGTAAATTTTCTATTTTTTGTAGACATATAGACAATATAACTGCACTGTTATAGCACTGTTTTCACTACATCCAAGTATTTTGGTCTGTTTTGTCTTGAAATTCCTTTGTTTTATTTTTTAATTCCAAATTAAAAAAAAAACACCTTCCTATCTTTATTGTTGACCCAAAGATTGCATATGGTTGTGTTTTTTATTATCATGCAATTGTATGGTTTAGAGAGTTTCTCTTGAAATTATTTTCTAGTTTTATTCCACTATGGTCTGAAACATGGTTAATATCTACAGTGTTCAGGGATGTCAGACAAGTCAGCATCAACAAAAACCACAAAATATCCTAGTTAAAATCAAACAAAGAATATGAGTAAATGCTTTGCAAAGATGGCATACAAATAAACCACACACATATGAATAAAGTTGAACACCATTAATCACAACTGAAAAGCAAATTAATACTATATCATCTTTCATAAATCAGGATGAATATAATTGAAAAGAGATAAAATTACAATTGTTGGATAGTGTGTGAAAAATGGACTAGCTACACGTTGGGTGGGAATTTTAATTACTGCAACCTCTATGAAGAGGAGTGTGAATTTTTCTCATAGACCTAAATATAATGCTGTTGATTTAACCAGCAACAGAACTGCTGAGTAGCTGGACAACAAAAAATAAATTAATATATAAAATATGTATTATAGCACTATTCATAATGACAAAGATATAGACTCAACCTAGTTGCCCATGTACAAAAGATTAAAAATATTAAATATATATTGTATAATGTATTATATATATATACTGGCAGTGCCAAAAACCAATGTACAATTTAAAAAGGAAAATAAACTGTATTAACATTTCAATACTCAATAAGATGAACACAAGTCATGCTTGACTTCTGTAGTTGCCAGAGGTGCTCAGAATGGTTACCATCAGAATCTAGACATTTTTGATTATGATGAACATAACTTATTGTGTATTGAAATGTGTATAATTTTTTGTATTCCTCGATACACACGTACATATGCGTACACGTGGTCACACACATGCATAGACACACACATGCTATTCTACCATAAAATAATGAAATCTTGTTTTATGCAGCAACATATATGGAACTGAAGGCCATTATCTTAAGTGAAATAACTCAGAAACAAATGATCATATACCACATGTACTTCCTTGTAAGTGAGAGTTAGATAATGTGTACACACAGACATAGAAAGTAGAATAGTAGATACTGAAGACTTAAGGGTAGAAGGGTAGGAGGGATGTAAGGAATGAATATTTACTTAGTAATGCAATGTACAC
This sequence comes from Carlito syrichta, assembly GCF_000164805.1. NCBI lineage: Eukaryota > Metazoa > Chordata > Mammalia > Primates > Tarsiidae > Carlito > Carlito syrichta. Next base: position 213,852 of record NW_007252918.1, on the reverse strand, counting down.
TTTTCAGGTGATGGTGACTTTTAAATCTCAAACTTCACTGTTATGCAATATATCCATGTCACAAAAGGGATCTTGTGACACTTCAACTGATTTTTTTAAAGAAAAAATGTCCCCACAAAATATGGGAGCATATCAAAAGGATCCAGAAACCAACTTGAAAGAGTTTCTAGTGCCCAAAAGAGCTTTAATAATTTGAACAATAAAAAATGCAGAATAGGCTTTTACATAAATTATGAAATGTATAACAATTAAACTAGACTGGTGTTAAGAAATAAAAATAAATGAGAAAAGACTGACATATATTTCAGAAAAAATACTTCCAAGTAACTTATGGTGTTATTCTACCTTTCAAGAAGGTGGAGATTAAAATTCTGTCCCTTAATTCTAGCATAGTCTTAGGCATATGAAGATATTCTCACTCTTATTGGATTTTACCCTGAGATTTTAGATATACCAATAAAATCATTATAAAAATAATGAAACTTACTGTATGAATAATTTTAAATGTATGTGAAAAACACTGAAATTCTTGTAAAAAGATAAGTTTCATGGAAAATATCACAGAATATACTTCTAATTCACATATTTAGAAAATGATTTGTGTCATGCTTATAGATGAAAACATACAACCAAACCGATGAAAATAATCAGTTAAAAAAATGGAAAGCAGGTCTGAACAGACGTTTTATCAGGAAATAAAAGCGTTCAATGTCACAAACACAAAATGAACATTGCCCTTGATCATTTGGTTGTTTTGGGGCTTTTGGTTGATATAAGTGTTCTACCTGCTGTTGAATGCAATTAAATAAACTCAAAGAGAATGCTCAGACCTATTTACTCTTTTGTTTCTGTTGGTAGATAAATTGCAAACAAAAAGAGGTTAGAGGTCATTTAATACCACCATCTAAATAATATTTTTTCTTAATTGGTGTGTTCAGTATATCGGAATCCTCCATGAATAGTCACAGACTCCATTTCCCTGGAACCACTACTTGCAACAATTTCTTCTTGTGGACAAGGTCTTCTGTTCCATCACAGCCTATGAATTTTGGAGACTGGAAAAATTCTTCAGGTTTCCACAATAGTAGTGATTAGACAAATTAGCCATTCTTCTGCCTATTGTTTTTAGACACGTGTTTTAGCCACTGGGCAGAAGCATGATCTTAAAATTCCCATTGTGCAGGCAAACACAGCATCTTGATGACAGGAGCATCCCTATAATAAATTTTATTTAGGATTTATACTGTTTTCCATAGATAGGCCATACACCACCTGGATTCAAACTTACGCCGGCCTCTTTGTAGATATTTCACCATCCCTTTCGTTGTTATATTAGATGCAGAGAATGATGTAGAGAAACTGTGTTTACCATAGCACAAATCCTACCCTCCAAGAACAACCAGATTCTTTGGTTTCTAATGACATCATTCAGGATCTCATACCAGTAATTTAGGCAGTCACTAACTCAGACACTGGTTTTGACAGAAGTATTATACTAAGGAGGCATCAGCAAATTCATGTATAATTAGGATTTGAGTCTCTTAAGACAAATTTCTCACACTTAAGGGGAATTGACTGGAGATGAATTCATCATATGACTCCAAATGACTGTCAGACGACCTCATGGAGTGGCACCCATATCAGTAAGTGTGATTCTGTCGTTAATAACTGAGACACACAGTAGATGATGTGATGTCAGTTTGGAGCAAGACAGCTTGGTCGGCCTCCATAGTTCATGGTGGAGAAAGTACTGATATATAGAGAGTACATTGTAACAGAATGTTGATATTGGATGAATTTGCTCAAGATTTCTTGAACTGTGATAGCCCTAAATCCTCTGACCCAGAAGAACAGTTTTCCTTTGCTTGGAGGTGTTGGTTCAATGTAAATTTTAATGCATTTGATTTGTGACATTGTTTAAACATGTATTTCCTCAAACATTCTTGCTGGAGTTGGATTGCCACTGTAATGATACAGAGCAGTGAGGCATTTAGAGGTGATGGTGCCATGAGTGTACTGCCATTTTGAATGAGATTAACACCACTATTAAACAGTGATTTCAGTTCCCTTTGGGCTCTGTTTTCCATTCCCACTTCTGCCATAGGATGCTGCAGCAAGAAGGTCCTCACCAAAATCAATGTCCTTGTCCTGTACTTCCCAGTTCCAGGCATGCAAGCCAGCATATTTCTGTTCATGATAAATTATACCGCAACCAGAATCAGACGGTGTGGCTGAGGCTGAATATAAACACCTGCTGGGTGAGTCCCTAGAAAATTTTATGATCCCTGATGTTCACACACCTGCAGGTAGTGAAGACCCATGAGGATGTAGGGAGAAGGAGACATTCCCTTATCTGCTGTTCTGCTGGTCACTTCAATGGGGGGCAGTAATGGTCAGATGTGTGTGGCTTGTCCCCTAGAGGTGCGCCAGAATTTCACAGGATTCTCTACACTGAGAAGGCAAGGGGGCTTGTCCATCTGTGTCTGTGGCCTGGTGATAACATTCCCTTCCTATTCTCCTGGCCAATGTACCTCCCGGCCTGTGACACACGATCAGAGGTCCTTTTAAGTTATACCTTCAATTACACAAGCCAGAACCCCGTAGGGAATCTTGGATCTCTTTTTATATCTGTGTCTGTGGTTGAATTCTAATGTATACACATGGAAATACCAAAATTTCATGACGAGGGGATGCCCCTTAAAAAGAGAAACAAAGAGTTTGAAAGCAGTGAGACAAGGGTGCTGAGTGTGTCTGGAGGATTTAGGTGCCAGAGGCTTCAGCTTCTCTAGTGACCTCAATTTTGTCCCTTTGTTGTTTTGGGTCTTCCTCAAATGCTTGAGCCCCAGTATTTGGATCACAGAGATTGGACATTTCTTTCTCAGGTATCAAGAAAAGCAAAGAAAAACCAAGAACAAGTTTTAAAAAATTGGTTACAGCCGGACTCGGTGGCTCAGCCTGTAATCCCGCACCTTTGGGAGGCTGAGGTGAGTGGATTGCCTGAGCCCGTGGGTTCGAGACCCACCTGGGCAGCAAGACCTCATCTCTACAATAAATCAAAAAATCAGCCAGGCGTGGTAGCGCATGCCTGTAATTCCGGCTACTCGGAAGGCTGAGGCAGAAGGATCGCCAGGGCCCAGCAGGTGAGGCTGTGGTGGCCGGGAGCGGCCACTGCACTCCAGTCTAGGCGACTGAGTGAGACTCCAACTCAAAAAAAAATTGGTTACAAGCATAAGGTGCCGAAGATCTGGGATGAGTCTGATTCACGTATTTTGTGTCGGGGAAGGCTGTGATGGAAACCCTGTTGGGACTAATATGGCCTTGGCCTGCCTATGCTCTCTCGTGCTTTCAGCAGAGTCTCTAATGGCTATTCTAATCAAGGAATTACTCTGAGGTCACTGCTGAGAGTCTGATTGGAAATGGCTCCCAGGTAATTCTAGGTTTCCTTAGGATTCTGACCCAGTTGACTGTAGATAAGGACTTGGCATTAATATCCCTTTCAATCTGCTTTTTAATACCCCACTGGGAATATGACCTAGTATAGTGTAATGTTATTTTTATATTTAGAGGTGTCGTCAATAGACACGGACTCCTAAAATTAGAGAGGTTTCCTGGTAGCTAACAGATAGGGAGGAAGTTCCAACCCCTAACAGAAAATCAACCCTTATCATAAATCTGGACCCACCTCTTGGGTTAATTCTGATTAGTGACTTCGACCCACCCCCTGCATTTGACTTTAACCCTGCATTCATGCAGGAAGGTGTTCCTCTGGGACCCAAACTAATGTTTCCTCACAGGGTCTCTTGCACAGTAATACACGATTGTGTCCTCAGTTCTTAAAGGGTGCATTTGCAAATACAGCATGTTCTTCTTGTTGTCTCTGGAAATGGAGAACCTGACCTTCGCAGAGTTTGTGTAGTATTTCTGATTTCCACCATAGCATATAATTGCCACTCACTTCATCCTCTCTTCTAGGGTCTGGAAAACACAGTTCATTCCATAGGTACTGAAAGTGAATTCAGAGACTGAAAGGAAGAATCTCAGGGACTCTCCCCCAGGCTGGTACAAACCTCCCCAGACTCCACCAGCTGTACCTCACACTGGGCACCTGCAAAAACAGACATAACCTAGTCAGATCTGCCACATATATTCATTGTTTCTCTTATTCACAAACTCACTATTTTTAGTCTCCATGAATCACCTTTAAAAATAGCAACAAGGAAAACCTGGTGGAGCCTCAAATCCATGGTGTGTCATCTGTGTTTCATCCCAGTCTTTGATTGGGATCATCTGGGCCTGGTTTCCCAGGGCTTCATGGAATGGAATGGGCTGGTTTTCATCAGCAGAGGGAGGGCCATATTTGCATGTCTCCTGTTATATAGCAACTTCTGGGATGAGATGCCTCGGGAAAGAACAGTGACCACAGTTGATGAAAGAATCCTGGGGAAGTTTGGTGTCACTGATAGCATTTGGGAAGATATGGTTTCTTATTACTAAAATTATGTGTTGTGTTGTGATAAGTACAATGCTACTATTTTGTTTATTTTTGTTTTGTTTGTGTATTTTTAAATTTTTTTAATTCATTGTCTACATGTGGAAGTTTGTTACATGGTTATGTGTCATAATTCTGGGTTTGGGCTACTTTTGAACACATCACTCAAATGGTCAGCATAGTATTCAACAGGCATATTCTAATCCTTTTATTCCCATTATTCCCATTTTGTAGTTCCCAGTGTCTATTATTTTCACCTTTAAGTTCTTTTGTTTGTTTTTTTTAGTTGGAGTCTCACTCTATTGCCCAGACTGGAGTGCAGTGTCCGCTCCCAGCCACTGCAGCCTCGACCTGCTGGGCTCCGGCGATCCTTCCACCTCAGCCTTCCAAGTGACCAGAATTACAGGCATGCACTACCACGCCCGGCTGATTTTTTGATTTATTGTAGAGATGAGGTCTTGCTGCCCAGGTGGGTCTCGAACCCGCGGGCTCAGGTAATCCACTCACCTCAGCCTCCCAAAGGTGCGGGATTACAGGCTGAGCCACCGAGCCCTGCTACCTTTAAGTTCTTGTAGTCATGGTTTTATTCCCACTTATGAGTGAAAATGTACAATATTTGGTTATCATTTTCTGAGTTAATACAGTTAGGATAATGTCCTCCAGCTGCATTCATGTTGTGTTAGAGTAAAATATTACATTCTTTTCATGAATGCATAGCATTCATTGGTGTATATGCACCACTTTTTTATTCAGTTCACAATTGATGGGCACTTAGGTAGGTTCCATAACTTTGCTATCATTTATAGTGCTGTGATAAACATATAAATGCAAGTAAAATTTTCATTGATTAACTCCTCTCCTTTTGGTAGATACGTAGTATTGGAATTGCTGATTTGAAAAGTGGTTCTATTTTTAGTAATGTGAGAAATCTCTAAACGACTTTACACAGTAATCAAGCTCATGTACTTTCTCACACCCAGTGTATAAGAGCTCCATTTCTCCACACCTTTGCTGAAATCAGGTTTGTTTGGTGGTTTTTTTCTACGTTTTTAAATGATAGCCCTTTTGATTGGTATGAGATAGTACCTCAAATATTTAATTTCCATTTAACTGGTGATTAGTTACGTTGAGCATCTTTTCACATGTGTTTGAGACACTTGTATTTCTTCTTTTGAGAAGTATCTGTTCATGTCCACTGCCTAATTTTAATGTGGTACTTTTTTCCTGTTGAGTCAATTTTCTTATAGATTCTAAGTCCATTTTCAGAGCTATAGTTTACTAATTTTTTAGCATATTTGATAGGTTGTCTATTTACTTGAGGAAGGTATAACAGCTTTATACACAAGCTCTCTAATAGGAAGTTAGCACTGTGGATGTTCCTTTCTCTGATGCTAGTGCCACTACCCTCCCAGGGAACCAGTGATGACTTCTGTGAGCCCTGCCCTGCGTGTGCACAGGAACTTAGGTGCTACCCTTACTGGTCACACTCATGATATGGAGCAGATTAATGAACCCAAGTTCAGTGTTCTCAGACTTTCATTAAGAAATATAGATTTATCTTTCCATACAAGGTCTTATTCTCCAATTATGGTCTGAACAAATTCTTCAATGTAGGGTATTGCAATCTGAGTGTTAAGCTTTTTTTATTTTTTGAGTTGGAGTCTCACTCTGTCACACAGGCTGGAGTGCTGTGGCATGCTCATGGCCATTGCAGACTCTCCCTGCTGTGTTTAGGTAATCTTTCCGCCTCAGCCTACGAAGCAGTTGGAACTACAGGTGTGTGCCACCATGCCCGGCTAATTATTTTATTTATGTAGAGATGAGGTGTAGTCATGTTGCCCAGGCTGGTCTCAGACTCCTAGGCTCAGGCAATCCTGTCGGTCACCTCAGTCTCCCAAAATTCTGGGATTAAAGGCATGAGGCACTGCACCTGGCTTGGGTATTAAATTTAAAAAATATATTTAATAATAAACAATAAATCTCCATTAATGTAAATAATAGATGAGTCATTAAAAGTTTGATAAGTCAGGTGAACAAAGTAAAACTGGACCCACTTGTTAGTACCTGGACAAGTGTGCTGACATTCTGTTGGACACAGAGTGGAAGTAGCAGGCCAAATATTCAAAACCACACGTGTTCATTACTAGCTAGATGCTCTCTTGGCCTTTTATTTGGATATGTGGGAGTTCCCACAACATTGTATTGGAGTAAGTAATGAGTGAGAAGCCCCTGGTAAGTCATTACCCCAATGACAGACTCTTGCCATCTAACTCAAGGGAAATGTTGGGTAAACCTATGTCCCCAAGTGGCATAAAGTTCTAAGTAGTGACCACAAAAGGACATTATGGAAGCCCACGTGAAGCCCTCTGACCACTGAACCCTGACTATAGAGAATTTCCTCCAACCCACACCTTATCACCATATTTGTAGCGCTATTGTGTAATAAAATCAGAAATAAAACCTATTCCTCTCAGATTTAATTTAAGAAATCTCTAAGATATCTAGAGAACAAAAGAGACAAAAACAAGCAAATAGCTCAGTTTATAGAGTGTCTTTTCATATTCTACACAATCTCTTATGTCTTAACAATATGTTTTTAATGGAAATTAAATTCAAAGTATCCATGCTTGTTAAATGAATTATTGCTTTTATTATCTTATGTTTATTATATGTGAGGCATACTTTATCCAAAATATATTGAAAATTGTAGATTTTAAAATCAAATATTTTTCACATTATGTAAGACACTTAAAAACTATTTTAAAATTGTTTAATATCAATTTTCTTGATGAAAATATGCCTTTAAACAACAAAATATTACTGTTACCCAGTTGAAACGGTTAAAATAGATAACACTGATGACAGCAATTAAGAGTGAAATTCTAGAAGAAAAATAAATAGTATACATTGCTGGTGGGAAGGGAAAGTTCATAACATGGAACCAATTTCAACATTTTTCGTAGAGTTAAAATGCGAACAGTCATATATTTTTTAAGTGTTTACAAAACTGATTCAAAACCTTATGTTCTCACTGATATCCTCAAGGGAACTCTTCTATCAGTTTTATTAATTAGATTTCATTCCTGCTCCCTGAATGCAAATCTAAAACAATGCTGCAGAGTAAATTTTGTAGGTAAAATTCCCCATATAATTATAGTATATGCACATTTCTATTATTTCTTTGCTTCAACAGATTGACTTCATATTCTAAGAAAAAATTCAACCTCATAATCCTTGTCACTGTTTCATGTCCAGCACCATCAGCCTTCTCTCTCAGGTTTCTGTCAGTCTCAGGATGTGGGTTTAACACTGTGTCTCTTGCACAATAATATATTGCTGTGTCCTCAGGTCTCAGACTTTTCAGCTCCATGTAGGCTGTGTTCACAGATGTGTCACCAGTAGTGGTGACTCTGCCCTGGAACTTCTGAGCGTACTTTGTCTCACCATCATCAGGGTCAATACGTCCCATCCACTCAAACCCTTGTCCAGGAACCTGTTGCAGCCACCTTATAAAGTAGTTGGTGAAGGGTGTATCCAGAAACCTTGCAGGAGACCTTCGTTGAGGCCCCTGGCTTCCTCACCTCAGCCCCAGACTGCAACAGCTGGATCTGGGAGTGGACACCTGTGGAGAGAAGACACAAGTGGATGAAATTCCCCCTGACTGGTCTTGGGCCCCTTCTCAACCTCAGGCCTGGGGATACCTTTACCTGTTACTGCTGCCACAAAGAAGAAGATCCTACAGGTACAGTCCATAGTGAAGAGCTGTGCTTTCAGGTGCTTCTCTATGGTGGGGATGTAATGATGGCTGATTCCATCAGGGCATAGATGAATCCATATTTAATTCAGAAACATCAGGCTATTTGCATATTCATAAGGCAGGCAATTCATAGCCTAGGTTCTGACAAGCTTGAGAAAGAGAAGCTAGATGATGCATATACCATGTAACAGTCTTATGTTGACATCTAAGTCCTAATCTTGCTTGCAAGTATTTGCGCCCTGTCATTCCCTGAACTCTGTTTACACAGGTCTCCTTCACTGAAGAACATTGCCTCTCAGAATACACTCCTCACTAGGTCTTGCATTTTATTAGCTTGAACACCACCTAAACCATCTGGGACCATCACTGTCTGTGACCCATTGCAGGTGACATTACCCCAACCCAGTCCAATTAACAGAAGCACAGCTCAGGGGTCACTTTGAGGGAGTGACCACTTGTCTCATGTGAGTAACTCGGAAGTCCCATGGGCAGCGATAATATCAGGGCACTCCTGCGACATGTCCTTCAGGACATGTCTTTGTGTCCTGCTCACCCAGGCTCCACTACAAAAATCAAAAAGTAATCTCAGCCGGGCTCGTGGCTAAGCCTGTAATCCCACACCTTTGGGAGGCTGAGGTGAGTGGATTGCTTGAGCCCATGGGTTCGAGACCTACCTGGGTAACTGGGTGAGACCTCGTCTCTACAATAAATAAAAAAATCAGCCAGGCATAGTAGCTCAGAAGGTTGAGACGGAAGGATTGCCGGAGCCCAGCAGGTCAAGGTTGCAGTGGCTGGGAGCAGCCACTGCAGTCCAGTCTGAGCGACAGAGTGAGACTCCAACTCAAAAAAAAATAAAAGAAATCACTTGCTTTAAAGACTAGTCCTGTGATGTGTGATTGGGGTGGAGTTTCTGATTCCACTGACAATAGGAGTACTATGTAGCTTTGGTGACATGACAGCTCTAAAAACTCATCAAGAAAATTAAGTTTTGAATAAGTTTGCCTTATTTTCAATGGAAAATAATAGAATTTCACATGGTACGTATATACTTGACATTCATATCTATTGATTTTAATCTTTATATTTTTCTTCAGATCCACATGTTCTATGCATCTGCCACCTTCTGTGATCCACTGGTGCCCTGTCACACAGCAGTTCAGGCAAGGTTGCATAGCCCTGGACTCTGAATGTCTTATTGCTCGGGACACATTCTGTACCCACAATTCTGCATTGAATGGATAAAATCACCATTACCCTTTTATACTAGTTATGTAGATATCTACACTCTTAGAAACCTGCCTTTAAATAGGGTTCTTATTGCCTTCTGTAGTGATATAAATGTTCCCAGCAGAACACAATATCTAAAGACACATAAGCAACTTGTTGAACTCTTATTTTAGAATACTGTTTGAAAAAGGAAGAGCCAGGCCCCTAGAGGAACCTCCTACCCAGTCCCTGGTGCACCTACTCCAGGCTACAGCTTGTTTGGGTCGGTGATGAGCACCCCCTGCTGCTCTTCTTTAGACCTGCAGGAACAATTTCTCAGTGCTCACAGAGAATTTTCCTGTTCAGAGACTCTAGCTCAGTATGAAGTGGCTGAGCCCTTGTTCTGAATAGTGCGTCAGAGACATCCTTGTCTTCTCCCATCATCTCCTGAAATGGGGAATTGACCTTGCCAAACCTACTGAACTGTGCAAGGTGATACACAAAAAAATAATTCTTTAAAACCACCACTGATCCCCATTCCGGAGCTCCAGATGCTCTGAGTTAATGGAATCATGGTCATCCCTGAAATGTTTGGGCCTTCGGTGGGATCTCTTGTCTCTGTAGGTTCTTCCAGCTGAGTACTGCCCCTGCGAATACCTGCAGAGCCAGATGACTGTATATCAAAGTCCATTCCAGGTCTAGCATTCCAATTACACACACACACACACACACACACACACACACACACGCAGGCACACTGATTTTTATTGAATTCATGGGTAGCATCTCTCTTCTACTGAAAGCCTGATTGCATAACATTCATTGTCAAGTATATCTAAAGAAAAATCACAAGTGGAGACTTGGGGTGTGCATGCATGTTGAGGTCTGTTCTGACCTGGGAAACCTGCAGATGCCCAGGGAAAATGAATAAGAAATCAATGAATAAGGATGTTGTCCTTGATCATGATCTTATTGGTGTCAGAGGCAAAAAACTCCTCTAGTATCTTTGGCATTTTATCTCTTATTGTCCTTGGGTTTCCCAGATTCTCCTACCTAGGATGGAGTTTGTGCATTGCCATAAGTTCATGCTCAACCAGAGTAGTTATACTGGTAAGGATGTAGTTGTAGGGCATGTGAATATTACATAGTCTCACAATTGAATCTCTTATTTAGTGACCCTTTTCCTCTAGGCCATGAAATTTACAAAGTGTCTCTGGTTGTCAAGCACATTTTAGCTATTTTCTGTACTCCCTACCCAAATACAGCATCTCCAGACGATTGCATTGAATTTTAATCCCATTAGGTATTTTCACACAGTTATAAGGCAATGAAAGCCTGTGTGTTGGGAGACTAAAATCAGGTAAATTTTCCTTTTTATAAATAGTATACAGTCTGCAGAAATAATTTTCCTGTAGATTTTGTATCAGATGACTCCTGGTATTTTTCTTAGTTACTAGTTCATCCTAACTCAGAGCCAGAGAAAATATGCATATATTGTATCCCGGAGGTTCCTCAGGTGTAGCGACCTCAGGAGCTCTCACCATCAGTTCTTGCTAATCTAGTAGACATTAAGTAATTATGACATGTGAAAGCACCACCAGTTTGTATCTCCAGCAGATTCTGTTCTAAGTAAATAAGGCACAGCTATAATTCTAGGAATACCTGTCTGTTAGTAAATATGTGTGTGCCATATTTCGGAGAGAACTTGTGTAATGCTTAGCAAGAGAGTTTCACATTTAATAGCTTCAAAAAGCAATAAACATACAATGGACAGATGAAGCACTTGTCCTAAAATAATCCCTAGGAGAATTGCCCACTATATGCCCTCAATAAGTGGAAGCAGGGCTTGGTCTGAGTTTATGGCGGATGTAGTGTAGGAGAGCAGAGCACATCCATCTCTCTTCAATGTGTGACCTAGGGTGTGTTTTCATCCCTCTGAGCTTTTTAAATAGTATTAATCTGACACTGTAGCAGTAACTATAACTGACATCAATGAAAATGTGACATATTAATTGCCTTACAATATTTAAAAATATTATAAACGTGTTCAATTAGCTAAGAAAAGAATGGAAAAATAATCTGAGATTTTCCTAAATATAAAAATTAAAAATTTGTTAAACACAATTATATGTGCTGAAAAATGCAATACTGGAATTTAAAAATGTAACAGAGGTTTAATAAAAGAATACATAAAGTGAAAGAAAAACAAACAATAAATTAAATGAAAGACCATTTGACATGTTACAATAAGAAGAGAAAAAATTAATCCAAGCCAATGAAGAGGGCTAATAAAAGCTTGGAACTATGCAAAGTAAATCAATATATACATTGCAGGTGTTTTATGGCAGGATGAGATATAAATTTGGGAAGGGAGAAATAATAATAATAATAATAATAAGAAGAAGAAGAAGAAGAAGAAGAAGAAGAAGAAGAAGAAGAAGAAGAAGAAGGGAAAGGAGAAGGAGAAGGAGAATAAGTAGGAGGAGGAGGAGGAGGAGGAAGAGGAGAAGGAAAACAAGAAGAAGAAAAGAAACCAACCATGAAGACAATTCAAATACAAGGATGACCACCCTCCTCCATATTTTTATATTGATGAGCTATCAGACAGTCATCCACCCAGGAGCATCTTAAGAGAACCTTTCCAATGTTTTCCCTTTATCAGTAATCATTTTCCTACATGTTATAGGACTTTGCACCCCAAACTGCCATTCAGAACACTTTTTCCAACACAGCTCTTGGACTCTAAGGATATCCAAAACACAGTCATGTTTTCTGCTCTTTGGTGGTTTTATTTATTTAAAATCCCCTGGGGGTATCACCGATGACAGATGACAGGAGTGACCAACATAAACATTCCATTTTCTGACCTCTGTCTGATCAACCAGTAATAAGCTTGTTCAACACAGTGTTATACAACTGATGGGATCTTCTGGACGTTCACTGATACAAGGTAGGTATATGAAAGGCGGCATGGGTCAGCTGGTTTTTGGCACACAGTACAAAGATCTGTCCTGCAATAGAGTCTGTGTCGTCTGAAATTACACTTGTGCAGGGAGTGTCCACAGAAGAATGGATGCATGATAAAAATCTAGGGAATAATGAGGGGTTGGTGTCATTGATGTTCAATCTTTTTTGAGTCTCTTTTCACCACTTGGAACTTTGAAAAGCCTGAGAAAATGTGACTGGTACTCAGATCCTAAGTGGTTGTTGGGTTAAGATTAGATTTAGTGGGAATTTAGACAGTGGAAGACAAAAGTTATGCCTGTGAGTACCTGTGGAAAAATTGAATAGCCTATCTTAATTTCTATAAAAGTTTCTAATTCCTAGTCCTGATATATAAGGCTGATCGTCAACAATAAAGCTTCTAAAATAAAACCCAAATACAAACTGTAATTGTACTAAAGCCAAAACTGCAATTAGTAGAAAGTGGGAACAATGAAATTTCTAAAGTTAGCTGTATTCTTACAAAACCTTAAAGTATCATGTTTGATCATGCTTGAACTAACATAATTCCCTCATGTAGCATGACCTATTCTACAATGCTTTATATGAATAAAATAAATTGTTTCTATTATAAGTAGAAAAAACTTACACTAATTGTAACTAAAGAACTGGTTTAAAAGAATGCAGCCCAGCCCAAAGTGGATGCTGGGCCCTTAGGAATGTGGCCTAACCCAAAGTTCGTGCTGGGCCATTTCTGGTAACCCTAGATAATCATGTAATCATCCTAAAGCTGGAAACAGCTCTCTAAATGTATATACTAATTCTACAAATATATTTTTAAATCTTATAAAGAAGTTTGTATCATATATAAGGCTCCCAAATGTGATCTGAGTTTGAAGTGTGTTAAGTTTAAAGGCGAAACTGCAGTCAGTGAGAAACGGGAACAATGGATCCCTAGAGTCAACCATGCCTGTCATATTCTCAGAACTTCATGCTTAAATCATCAAAATTCCTGCCCGTGGGTAATGCTAAACAACAAAGAAAGGAGGAGAGAATGGGCCTTCAGCTCCTGAACTTAACCTGGTGGTCTCAGGGTCCGCAGCCCACCTGGATCCCTAATGCCCAGGCGGACCTCCATGGCCAGCTCCCAAAAATGGGGCATGCATCTGAAGGTCAAGCTACTTGAAAGGCTGAGACAGAAGGATCGCCTAAGCCCAGTAGGTGGGGACTGTGGTGGCTGTGAGCATGCCACTGCACTCTGGCCTGGGCAACAAGAGTGAAGCTCCAACTCAAAAATAAAATTAAATGAATAAAATAAATACTGACATATTTGTAGTCCTCTCCAATCATTGCTTTAATCAAATTAATGGGTACAAACATACAAACAGAATAAATAAGTTTTAATATTCTTATTCTTGATGCACATAAGGGTGAATATAATTGACAATAATGAATTTTTATTTTAAAATCGGCAGAAGAGAGTATCTGACATATTCTCAGGACAAATAAATAATGAATACTCAACATGCTAGAAACACTTAGAACCCTAATTTGATGATGATCATCCTTTATAAGCACTTATAAAGTACTACATGCACTCATAAATATGCACAAATATTGTGTTTCCATACGAAAATAGAAAAGGTTGTTATGAGAGGCAATTGGGAAGAAAGAAGAGTTGCATAGAAGATGGAGACTAACCTGCATGCCTGCTGACTTGAGAGAGAACCAAGGAAGGAGACAGCCTGGTGGATTTATCCTGAGGTTAGGGCAAAGATTAGACCTTGTTTGTTCTAAGAATCCGTGATAGTTTGGCTTTATCTACACAATAATTTAAACCTCATTGCATTGTTGACGATAATATAACTTTCCACCTTCACGAACTGGAACTCAACATCTGGATATAATCAGGAAGGAAACAGATAGAGCCCAGACCAAAACACTCATCCCAGGTGACTATGTGGTACCCATGGTTGTGTACCCTTTCGGTCTTTGAGACTGATTTCTCTCACTCAGAATCATTTGTGAGCATTCACCTGTAATGATGTGTGCCATTGGTAATTTTCCACTTTGATTACTAAGCACTATTCAGTTTACTTAATATATGTGTTCTTTAAATCTTTGAAATACTTTTGGGTTATTTTTAGTTTCTAGTACTTATAGGACTTCTGTAAATATTTGCATACAGGGGTGTATAAATATGATTTTATATCTCTGTAGCAAACACTCGGGTAGATTTCTAGATCATTTCTTGCATGTTTAACCTTAGGAGATGGTGTTTTTTGCTTTCCTGATTAGCTATTTCATTTTTCTTTGCCAACAGAAATATTGTAGGCTCTAGGAACTGGCATGCTCATGAATATTCATCAATATTTCTTTTTAATTTGAGCCATATTAAAAAAAGTGTAATGATATTTCATGCAATCTCAATGTGAAGTAATCTAATAATAAATTATGTTGACATTCTTCTTGTATCACTTGTTTATCGTCTTTGATGGAATGCATATACAAATTTTTGCCTGTTCAATAAATGTATTGTTTCTTCTGATTTGTTATTTTCTTTTGAGGAATCTTAAATATTCTGAATACAATTTTTTGGTGGTTATATGAGTTGCAAATATGTTATTAATTCTGAAGCTTGTTATTCACCTTGATGACAGTCCCTTTGGCAGAAGAAAATGTTTTGAAGTATAAGTTTTAATTTAATTTAATCTTGTTGATATAAGATTTTATTGTTATGATTATTACTTGACTGTTCACACTCTAATACATTACAACGTACCTGATAGCGTTTGTTTTCCTGATTTCTCATAGAACTCACATGCTCAATCATTGAATCCTGTTTTTTGTTTGTTTATTTGTTAAAATGTAGCTTTACATGGTCATGAAACAGTTTTCCCAAAATTATGGACAATTCCGTTTCATGTTCAAACATGAGTGATAGATTTCATAAGAAATGTGTTGTTGAATTTTTTCATATTTTATTGTTTTTGGTGCATTTCTCACTAGTTCTCCAGAGATGTACTTCTGATGTCATGTTGACCTTTCCAAGTGTTGGGCTTTCTAATTACCTTCGGCATCCATGGGCTTCATGCATCCCAAATTAACTCCGGTAAATAAGTTTCCTTCCTCACAGTTTCCCTGTAAAATTCCTGGAAACTCATTTGTGTACTATCACTAAGAGATACCTATTATGAGGATACAATCACTCTATTTTATTATTACATACAGTTATTTTTTTAAATGTACCTTTCAATTATTTTAACTCTTCTACTTTATGGAAAAAGTTAGTATCTGCATTTTAGTGATTCCTCATGCTCCATACCCCCCATGCAAGGTTAGTTCCCAGTTAAATAATGGTATACATTTTGCTTATTTTTATTCCTGCACTTGGAGGATTGAGCACATGAATCCAGTGGTGACATATTAGTGATGAATCTGTCCTAGGTAAAAAGGAGGTTTTTATCTTGAATCTTTATTAAGCATCTGTTTGCATGGCCCATTCACAGTAAACCTGCCATTTATCAGTAAAGAATAGGAAGGAAGGCAGCGTCTCAAGTCAGTCTGGTGATGAGGTGAACTACAGGGCTTGAAAGAAAATGGCTTTTCAGTCTCTGTTTTCTGTTTTGCAGTGGTGAGGAGGGATCACAACTGAGAAACTCCCTGGATTACTGTGCTGGAGGGACCTCAGGCTGTGTCTCTGTGTTCTCTATGCACAGTACTACATGACTGTGTCTACAGGGCTCATGTTGATCATTGATGAGCTCCCAAGACACAGGCGTGGTATGGGGATGGAGTGTCTCACTGCCTGGTGAGGAGGCAAACCACAGGACTTGACAGGAAATGGCACCTCAGCCTCTATCTACTGTTCTGCTGAGGTGGGAAGGCATCACAGCTGAGAAGTCGCCTGGGTTATTTTTCAGGAGGAAGCACAGCCTTTGTCTCTATGCTCTCTGTGCACAGTAATATGTAGCTTAGTCTACAGATACCATGTTGGTCAGTGTTAAGACGTCAAATTTTGGAGGTGTCCTTGGAGATGGTGAGTCTTCTATTTAGAGTTGGGCAATAGTATTTAATCATCTTCCCAAAAAGTGTTCACAAGTCACTCCAGTGCCTTCCCTGGGGGCTGACAGAGCCAGCCCACACCTATTCCAAAAGTGCTTAGGGAGAACTCAGAGAAGATGCAGATCAGCATCAGTGTCTGTGTGGGCTAAGGTAGTGCAGGACCAGACTTCCTCAGGATGACTTGGGAAAGGTCTCCTGTGGAGAAAGCACAAGAAGAGGGTGAAGCCTGTTCAAGAGAGAAAAGGAGAGATTTGAACCCGAGGTAGTCAGGACAAGTGCACTGACAGGGAGAGATGGTTAGCAGCAGGAGTGTGGAAAAAATTGTGTCCATGGTTGGCACAGGAGTCAGTGACCCAGAACCCATGATTGACTTTTTAATCCAGAAGAGGGCGGGATTGGTGGATATTTCATTCTCCTTAGGTGGGTCCCAACCCTAAGGGGAGGTATCAGTTCTGAGGATTCAGTAGCCAAGTGAGTCCTTGACAGGGAGCAGTGATAACTCAGGTTTGTTTGCTCTCCAGGGGAACCACCTGCTCATTTCCAGAGCATAGCTCTCAGATCACAATGTCCTACAGTGTCTCGTGTTTGGATTCAGACTAGGCAGTGAGATCCTCCCTCCCCATATAAGGCCTATGTCTTGGGTGTTCATCAAGAGAATATGCAGCCTCGTGAAAAATGTCCTGGAGAATTGGGATATATAAAAATGTCACTTAAGTCTTCCCTTCAAGTAACAGAAAAATGTTCACATGGGAGATCAGTGGCTACCCCTAAGTTTTGGGATCTAGGCTGTATGTAGTTGGAAGTGGAAGTGCTGAAACTCTTAAAGGAAGAAATGATGAATTAAAAGCATTGTTTAAACAAGTGTTTAAACAAGTACCTGCTAAACCTGTGTAGGAATAGTCCATGGATAATCGACCCTGAAATTTTACCCATTCAGCTCTGCAAAGATGGAGGATTGTAGTTCTGACTTCCTTCTTGTCAGCCTGATAATGAGTATAGGCTTTGACAGGTGACCTGGAGGACTCTCAGAGAAAGGGCTGGATAACTGTTTTAACCTTGCTCTGCATCTGCACTGGAGGTCGTCCCTGTGGATATAGGACTGTGAAGACTTCCTCCAGTTCATATTATCTTCCTTGCTATATTGAACAATGTACAGAGCTGGACATTTCTAGGCAACACACCACAATGCTATAGATGCCCCTCCATGCTGACCAGTCTAAGATTCCTCATTCTGTGGAAGTTAATCATTTTCATTGCTGTGGTAAAGTGTGATCATTCCTTAATTCACAGGGTTCTTTTGAAACCATAGTTCTGCAATAATTAAAGACTTGTGATTTACACTGGGTTCTAATGCTGAAAGTTTGTGTTGCCATCTGCAGAAAATATGACCGGAATGTAGTGAGATTATCTGATTAAGCATGTACTGTCCTCTCAGATTCAAAGAGGAATCTGAAAGAAGACCAAGGATAGAAAGAAAGTGGCATCATATTCATAATCAATAAGCCCTGGGCTTTCACCTTATTACCTCTGGAAAGCTCATCTACTGATGAGTTGACACTCCTCTATATTTGGTTTTATTTATGCTTCAGAGATTTGGAAAGATTAAGACTTGTCTAAATTTGACTCATTTCCAGATTTAATTTATCACAGAGAAGGAGCTTGAGTTAATTGTTTGAACAAAATGAGCATGGATTAGTTACAGTTTGTACTTCTATAAGAACGATTTATATTAGAGCTTTAAACTTTTTTCTAATGGTTGCTTTGGAGTCTCAACTTGTGAAATTTACATCTTGATGCAATGACAGAACTGCTGTGGTTTGCAATACTTTCCTGTGCATTAGTGACAATCTTTTGTTTATTTGCAGAACTCACCTTTTCTTGAATCTCGACAGCATATTTTATAACTTTGGCTAGTGTTTCCCCCACCAACTTCTGGTGTGTTTTGCTATTTTATATCTATTTTCTTGTGGAGGCCCTTGGCTTGCCCATTTCTGTGATGTTTGCTTCACTTACGCTCTGATGATTATGTTTTATACTTTTAGAATAGTTGTAGATTTTAAGTAAAGCTCCACATGTGTTGCCATGTGTACCCTGCTTGTTTCACACACACTAATCTTCACTTTGCTCATGAGCAGGTGTTCTTCTTGCCATGGGTGAAGATTACTGTAAACAGAACTTCATGTCATTGTCTGTGTGTAAGTGCTGCACTTCATAGCCTATTGTGTGCCTAGCTCATTTTTCATACTCCAAATCCACTCTAATCTGAGTCCTCTCCTGCCTCTGACTTAAAAACACATAAGGAATCCCTATATAGATTTTTCAGATTGCTTTTTTTAAAGCTCATGTCTCAGAGAACATTGCCTTTTTTACCTGATATTAAACACCTGAAAATGTTGTTTATTGCAATTAATTGACTTTTTAGTTGTTTCTAGTGAAGAGTTAATTCCAGCTTCTGTTGCTATATTTTAGAAGCATCATCTTTATATAAAGTTTAGAATTGATTTTAAGTGATCCAAAAATTTTTATCTTGGAAGAGTATATATGTAATATAAAACATACTCATATATGCATGTTTATTATATATATATACTCTTTCCAAGAAAATGTTAATAGATATTATAATGTATACATATACTATATATTTTATAATAAATAACATACTTCACTTTTAAATTATTCAAAGCGTGTGTAAATTTCACTAGAGAAAAACAGAATTTAGGGTGTTAAAATACAGGAGCTTCCTATTTGATTCCTATGGATTCATCATACAGAAGAAGTGGAGAGACATAACGTAGGACACACACTTCATGTTGGTATTCAGAGACCCTGCCCAGAACACACCACAGTAGTGATGTCACGGTGGTCTTTAATCTTGTACTTCAAATCTGGCCCATTTCCAGCAAAATTTGAGGTCTTCATCTACCCACTGGGTGATTGCTTCTCTATTGAGGACACTGAGGGAAAGATAGAGTGTTTAAGAGTCCAGAAACATCAATAACCAAAGTGTTGGTGGAGATGGAGAGGCTAAATTTCCCAAGGAGATGCAGAGATATTTGTATTTGTCTTTTAGCCTGTATCAGGGTAAAATTTCCTGATATATAATCATAGACCACTAAGATACGTGCTCTTGTCTAAGAAAAGAGTCCATGTGGAGACAGTGAGTGCCTGCCTAAGGGTAAAACCTCATACAGGGAGGCGTATCCCTGAAATAAAGTTGTGTCAGGGGTAATCTTTGAAAATCAAGGAATGATGAGAAACCTCAGAGTGATTTATCTGTGAGAAAGAAAACTGTGTCATGTAGTAACTTTTGTTAGAAAGATCCTTGGGCAAATTTTGTGAAAACACAATTTAGGGCATGCCTGTCTAAGAAGGAAATTACTATCACCTGATAGATATATTACCAAAATAGTTTGTAGATTTCTCATCAAATAAATATTGAGTACTCAAAATTAGCTGGAAATAAAGAAAATGGTGCCATTTATCTTTCTGATGTTTTGTCACTACTTTATGAATTGACAAGTCCTCACTATGAGAACCTTTCCTGGGGTATGCAGTTTTTCATTTGATTTGACATCCACTTCACCTTGTTAGAGATCAGGTAACCTTATTCGTGAAGTATGCCCATCTCCCTTGGAGTTTCCAAGTACTGCCAATTCCTTTCTTATAGTATTATGATAACTATTGAGGATTTACTTATGAGTGAAAATATGAAGTACTCAGTTCACTTTTTCTGTTATTAATATATCCCAGTTGCTGCTAAGTTCATAATTTCATCTTTTCTTTATGGCTGTGTAATATTCCATCATGTATACGTACCACATTTTAAAATTCCATCCACTTTCGATGAGCAACACAGTTGGTTCCATGATTTTGCTATTGTGAATAATGCTTCAATAAACATGCTTTTGCAAGTGTCCTTTTTATAGACTGATTTGAGTTCTTTCAGCTATATTTCCAGTAGGGGTATTGTTGGCTGGTATGGAAGGTCAGTTTTTAGAATTTTGGGGTGAAACACTACCGTTTTCCACAGAGGTTATACCAGTTTACGCTCCTACCAACAGTGTAGAAATGTCCCCACATCCTCTCCAGCATCTGTTGTTTTTTTGAGTTATTGATGATGGCCATGCTGACTAGAGACAGGTGGTATCTCAGTGTGGTTTTAAATTGCATTTCTTTGATGGTTAGTGAGGCTGAACATTTTTTCCTGTTTCTGTTGACTGCTCATATGACTTCATTTGAGAAATGTCTATTTATATCATTGGCTACCATTTCACAAGTCTGTGTTGTTTCCTTTTCAGCACATTTAATTTCCTCGTAGATCCTAGGTGTTAAGTCTTTATCATATATTAGAGTTGGCAATTATTTTTCCATTCTGTGGGCTGTCTCGCTGCTCTCTGTATGGTTTCTTTTGCTTTTCAAATGCTTTTCGGTTTGATGACATCCACCTTGTCTATCTAATGTCTTAAGGAACGGATATTTGGGGTTTTCATAAGGAATTGGCTACCAGTTCCCACTTCAATAAGAGTGTCTCTTGCATTTTCAAAGGTTATTATAGCTTGAGGTTTTATGTTTTGGTCTTTGATCCATTTAGAGTTGAGGTTTTTGTATAGTGGCAGGCAGGGGTCTTGTTTAACATTCTACATGTGACCAGCTAGTTTTCACAGCACCATTTACTGAATAGGTTCACCTCTCTCAAGTGCTTGTTAGTGGAGACTTTTTCAAAGATAAGTTGGTTGAGAAATTGAAGTCTTGCTTCCGGAATCTCTATCATTTTCTATTGGTCTATATGCCCGTTTTTGTACTGATTCCAGCGTGTTTTGGTTATTGTAGTCTTATAATAAAGTTTAGAGTCTGGAGGCATGATACCTCCTGCTTTGTGTTTTTTGTTTTGCCTATTTACAGTTGCTTACATTTGCAATAAATTTCTGTATTGTCATGTCCAGGTCTGAGAAGAATGATGTTGGCAATCTAATGACTATTATGTCAAAGCTGTAGATTGCCTTGCATAGGATGGACATTTTAAAAATGTGGATTCTACAAATCCTTGAGAATGGGGTATGTTCCCATTTGTTTGGGTGATCTTTGATTTCATTGAGCAGTGTTTTATTGTTGTCGTTGTAAAGGTCTTTTACTTCTCTGGTTATGAAGATGTTGGATTTTACCTTTTTTGTGTGCTTGTGGCTATTGTGAATAGGATCGTGCTTTTTATTTGGTTCTCTGTCTGATGTTTGGGTGTAGAAAAATGATTCTGTCTTTTCCATGTATATTTTGTGCCCTGAGACTTTGACAAAGGTTTTTTTATCAATGCAAGAAGGTATTTAACAGCTTCTTTTGCATTTCCAAGTTATAGAATCATATTCTCCGCAAAGAGTAATAACTTGAATCCTTCTTTTCTTGTTTGGATTTGCTGATTTATTTTCTTCTCTGATTACTCTAGCTAGGACTTCCAGCACTATATTGAACAGGAAGGGTGAAAGTGGACAGCATTAGCTGATTACAGTTTTCAGTGGAAATGCTTTCAATTTCTGTCACTTAACCAATATTTTGACTATGGGTTTAACATAGGTCATTCTTATATTTTGAGGTATGCTCCTTTTATGTCTAGGTATTCAAGTGTTTTTATCATTAAATTTTGCTTGACTTTATCAAAAGATTTTCTGCAATTGATGTTATAATCATGTGATTTCTTTTTTGCTTCCGTTGAAGAATTTAATGATATTTATGGTCTTGTGTATGTTGAACAAGCCCTGCATTCTGGGAATGAAGCCTACTTGGTTCCAGTGGATGTTATTTGAGGTGTGTTGTTGAATGTGATTTGCAAGAATCATGTTGTGTTTTTGCTTCGATCATCATCAGGGATAGTGACCTGTTGTTTTCTTTCTTAGTTGGGGCTTTACCTGGCTTGGGTATCAGTGTGGTTTTAACATCATAAAATGAGCCGGGCTCGGTGGCTCAGCCTGTAATTCCACGCCTTTGGGAGGCTGAGGTGAGTGGATTGAATGAGCCCGCGGGTTTGAGACCCGCCTGGGCAGCGAGACCTCATCTCTACAATAAATTTAAAAAAATCAGCCGAGCGTGGTAGCACATGCCTGTAATTCTGGCTACTCGGAAGGCTGAGGTGGAAGGATCGCCAGAGCCCAGCAGGCGAGGCTGAGGTGGCCAGGAGCGGCCACTGCACTCCAGTCTGGGTGACTGAGTGAGACTCCAACTCAAAACTAAAAATAAAAAACAAATAAAAATAAAGTTAAATAAATTAACATCATAAAATGATTTGAGGTTCTGGATTCATTTAGGTTATGGTGGTCTAGCTTTTCTAGTTTATTTAGGTGATTTGTGAGGTTGTTAACTTGTAATTTTTCCATTTTTTTCCAAGTATGTTTGTACAGATACGAATTTCCCAACGTTCCCTACACAATGACTGTTAGTATACTTAACCCTAAATTGAATATGGCATTATAAAATTAAAAAATAAATGATTTGTGGAGATTTATTTCTTGATGGCTTGGAGTGTTTTCAATGGGATTTATATCAGTTAATTTTTGTATGTTTTGTAGATCTCTTCTGGGAAGCCACCTAGTCCAGGAGTTTTGCTTGTAGATAGCTTTCTTATGATGAAATTAATTTCCAGGATTGTTATTGTTCTATTTAGGATCTCAGTGTCTTTTTGTTTCAAACTTAGGAAGCTGTATGATGTCAGAAGGTCCTCTATTTCCTTTAGGTTTGGGAGTTTGTTTCTATACAGGTGTGATTAGTAATCTCTGATAATCTTTTGCATTTTTTTTGGATGCATTGTGATTGAATCTTTGAATCTTTTAAATTTCTCATTGTTTATTTGGACTTTTATTCTCTTTTCCTTGGTCAGTCATGCTAGGAGTCTGTCGATCTTGTTTGTTCATTCAAAGAACCAGTTTTTAGTTTCATTGATTTTTTTCTATGTTATTTTTGTCTTTTATGTCCTTTACTTGGACTTTTACTTTGGTGGTCTGGATTCTTCTGATGAAATTAGAGTTTTGATGGCCTTGTCTTTCCTTCTCCCTTAGGTGCTTTGCTAGTCTGCTAACTTGTGATCCTTCCATTTTCTTTATGGATTTTTGTAAAGAAGTGATTTTCACTCTCAGTGCTGTTTTTATTACATCCCATAACTTTTGGTAAGAAGTGTATTTATTTTCCTTGGTTTCCAGAAATATTTAAACTTCCATGTTGAACCAGGAGATGTTCAGTAACATGCTGTTTAGTTTCTGTGTCTTTGCTGCTTTTGGGGGAGCTTTATTGGTGTTGATATTTATTTTCATTATACTGTGGTCTGAGAGGGTGCATGGCAATATTTCTATCTTATGGAATTTGCTTATGCTTGATTACTGAGAAAAGATACCACATATCATGAAATATGTTCTATGGATGATGAGTAGAATGTATATATTGTGGTTGTTAGAGTGTTCTGTAGGTATTCATTAAGTCAATTTGTCAAGAATCACATTGGGCTTCCAGATCTCCTTGTTGAGTTTTTGCCTTAATGATCAATCCAGGTTTGACTGTAGGGTATTCAAGTTCCCAACTGATAGACTTAGAGTCAGTATCCTGCTTTAGTTTACCTAGAAGCTCTTTTATAAAACTTGGTACAGCCAGTTTCGGTGGCTCAGCCTGTAATCCCGTGCCTTTGGGAAGCTGAGGTGAGTGGATTGCCTGAGCCTGTGGGTTCGAGACCTGCCTGGGCAACTTGGCGAGACCTCATCTCTACAATAAGTCAAAAAAGTAGCCGGGTATGGTAGTGTGCAACTGTAGTTCCAGCTACTTGGAAGGCTGAGATGGAAGGATCACCAGAGCCCAGCAGGTCGAGGCTGCGGTGGCCGGGAGCGGCCACTGTACTCCGGTCTGGGTGACAGAGTGAGAATCCAACTCAATAAATAAATAAATAAATAAATAAATAAATAAATAAATAAAATAAAACTTGGTACTTGGGTACTTCGAGTAATATGGCAATGGGACAGGTTGGACAGTGAGAATGTCTGTGAAAGCAAGTGTCCATAAAGACTCTTGCTTTCCCCTGGGTGACTGTTTCTGCCACTGTCAGCCTCCTCCTTGGCCCTGTGCACTGTCCGGTGGCTGTCACCACCACCACTGCAGCAGTTACCCCACCAGGAAGCGCTCCCTGCCAGGCAGAGCTCCAGGCTACCTCACTAATTAGACTGCCCCACCACTCCCCAAGCCACCCCATGCCAGTGTTGATCTGCAGTGCTAGACTGTCTTCCTCTCCACCTCCTCTGGTTTCGTCCCCAGTCATTGTGAGACCAAAGATCAGTTGGAGCTCTACAGCAAGACCAGAGAACAGCTGGAGGACCAAGAGCAGGCAGAGACCTGCATTGCCCCACCTGAAACCGCCCAGCTCCACCCAATCTCCACCTTGGGACCTAAGGTAATCTTGTCAAACTAGGAGAGACATAAGCCCCGTCCTCATACTAGATCTGACACAGACTGGTCAGATGTGAGTGACTGAATTGACAGGCAACAAGGTGCCTGAATCCAAATCTGTTGCACACTCATTCTGCAGCCGGCATGGGCCATCTATCCTAGCTGTTAGCAACATTACCAGCCTGCGATAAGAGCTACATTTCAGAACTGAAATAATCTTGGACTTGCAAAAACTATCACAGAGTAAACCTGGTTTATTGTTTACTTTATTTTTATTCTCTGTCTGTTTTACTTATTTTTGTAATCTTTTCTCTCTCTTATTACTGTTATTGACAATATTTTCATATTTGTTCTGTTTCTGTTATTTTATTGATTTTTTTCATTCGACTTCCTGTTTGTGTAGGGGAATAGTACATCATTAGGAAGGATGGTTGACATGTGTGTTTGCAAGGTTGCCTGCATTTTTTGTACTCTTTTCTTTCTTTGTGTTTTGTTTAATTTGTTAGTTGGTACATTTTTCTGTTTTCCCTCTTACTCCTCTCTCTCTCCACCTCCCATTTTCCCCTACCCTTTTCCATTCTTTTCCTTTTTTCTTATCTCATTTTTTTCTTTCAGTAAGGAAACATATAGCATCATTGCATGGACAGATTGCAAGGAATTGGGTAGTGGGTTCCAGAATACCCATACCACAATTGGTCGATTATGGGGTCTACAGATAGATTTTGATTCACACTCCTCCTAAATTTAATTTCAAAACTTCAAAAAAGTGCAGCCCCTAGCCCACAGTCCAATTTCAGAACTGAGCAAAATTGGAGGACACACATAAAGAAGAATAGGAGATAGAGCAAACAGAAGTAAAATCAAACCCATCATCCCTGAACAGAATAAATAAGGAAAGGGGGGAAAGAAGAAAAAAAAAGGAAAAAGTGGGGAGGAAAATCTACACAAGCAAAGAAAAAACAAAAGAATAATATAGGTTTTCCACAAACCACTAGCTGGTAAGACACTGAGAAAATAGACTTCAGAACACAAACAATGAAGAGCACCCACAATGACTGGTCACATACTGCAAAACCAGACATCAATACATTAATAGGGAGGATAAAAAGAATTAAGGAAAGACAAGAGGGAAATAAAAGAAGTTGATAACTGAGAAACAGCAGTAAAGTATACTTTAATTGAACTGAAAAACGAACTAAACTGCATGAAAAGCAGAATTAGTCAAACAGAAGAATCTCAGAGCCTGAGGAACAACATAAAGAACTACCCAAACTGTCAAAAACATTGAAAAGAAGCTTAAAAAGACAAAACAAAACCTTCAAGAGATGATTTATTTTTCAAGCTACTGAAACTAAGAATAATTGAACTTCTTGAGGCAGAAAGAGAGACAGAGACCATGGTAGAACAAATACTCCATGAAATTTTCAAGAACACATCCCTAATCTCAACAATGATGAAAAACTTCAAATACAAGAGATTCAGAGAACTGCCAAAAGAGTGTAAATAATAATATCAATAACCAGAAACATAATAATTTGCCTAAACAAATAAGTATAAAAGAAAAATCCTAAGGGCAGCAAGAAAAATGCTCAGACCACATACCAGGGAAGACCAATTAAAATAGCAGCAGTTTGTATACAGAAATACTTCAGGCTAGGAGAGCTTGGAGCCCAATTTTCAAAGTTCTCAAAGATAAAAAATTTTGAACAAGAATAACCTACCCACCTAAGCTATGTTTCATCAGGTGAGGGAGAATTAATGCTTTTCCCAGACATCAAATCCCTAAGAACTTATGTTGCCTCTAGACCCCCTCTACAAGAAACACTTAAGAAATTATTAAACACAGAAGAAAAGAAAAAAAGAGCAACAACATTCTTCACAAGAGTACAGGAAAACAATTGAGAAGACACATGAATCAATACAAAAATCAAAAGAAAGGCAACAAACAGGAACAACAACAACTCTATAAGAACTTCATGACAGGGATAAATTCTCACCTTTCAATAACTAGCCTGAATATAAATGGACTAAATGCATCATTGAAAAGACATAGAGCGGGGCTTGGTGGCTCAGCCTGTAATCCCAGCTCTTTGGGAGGCTGAGGTGAGTGGATTGCATGAAATCACGGGTTCGAGACACGCCTGGGCAACTTGGTGAGACCTCATCTCTACAATAAATCAAAAATAAGCTGGGCGAGGTAGTATGTGCCTGTAGTTCCAGCTACTCGGGAGACTGAGGTGGAATGATCACCAGAGCCCAGCAGGTCAAGGCTGCAGTGGCCGCTCCCAGGTGACAGAGTGAGACTCCAACTCAAAAAAAAAAAAAAAGAAAAAGAAAAGAAAAGACATAGAATGGCAAAATGGATAAAACATCATGAGGCAAAAATATATTGTCTACAAGACCCTCATATCACCGGAAATCACTCTCACAGACTCAAAGTAAGAGCTTGGGAATCAAAACTTCACTTGAATGGAATAAAAAAGAAAGTAGGAGTTGCAATCATAATATAAGACAAAATACCCTTTAAGCTATGAAAAATTAACAAAGATATAGAAGGTTACTACATAAAGATAAAAAGTTCAATCCATCAAAAGAAATATATATCCTAAATATATATGCACCCAACATAGTTGCACCAACTTTCATGTAGGAGCTTCTAGGCAAACAAATAATAGATATTGACTCTAACACTATCAGCTGGGGACATTAATACCCCACTCACAACCCTGGATAGATCATCAGGACAAAAATTCAGCAAGGAGATCCAGAACCTCAATGTGACTCTTGACCAAATGGACTTAATTGACACCTATAGAACATTCCACCCAACAACCATAGAATATTCATTCTACACATCACTACATGGAACATATTGCAAGATTACCTTGGGCATAAATGAAGCATAAACAAATTTCATTTGACTGGGATTTTATCATGCACCTTCTCAGACCACAGTGGAATAAAAATAAATAACAGCATCAATAAATTTCTTCTAAAACACACAAAGAAATGGATACTAAACAGACTGATGCTAAGCAACTCCTTGGTCAACATGGATATCAATCAGATTAAAAGATACCTGGAAGCAAATTAAAATGAAGACTCTTCTTACCAACATTTCTGGAATGCCATGAAAGCTGTAGTAAATGAATAATTCATATCTTCACAAACTTACATGAAGAAACTGGAAAGATCACAAGTCAACAACCTAACAAGCCACCTAAAGAAGTAGGAAAAGCAAGACCATCAGAGCCCTAATTTCAGCCAAAAAATCCAGATCACCAAAATAAAAGCCCAAATCTGGGACATAGAAGACAAAAAGATAATACAAAAGCAAAACAAAAACAAAAACAAAAACAAAAACAAAAACACAATGAAACAAAAAGCTTGTTCTTTGAAAGGATAAATAAGATAGATGGTCCCCTAAGTAGACAGACTGAGAGAGAGAGAGAGAAAGAGAAGCAAATAAAAACAATCAGAAACAAACAATGAAGTCCCATCTGACCCTGAAGAAATACAAAAGATTATCACAGACTAATATGTACATTTGTATGGAAACAAATTTAAAAAACTAAAGGAAATGGAAGACTTTCTAATATTGCCCAACCTCCCTAGGATGAAACAAGAATAAATTAAGACCCTAAATATACTAATAACAATCCAGGAGGTTGACTATGTCACAAGAAAACCACTTACAAAAAAAACCCCGAGCCACATGGCTTTCCAGCAGAATTCTACAAGACATAGAAGGAGGAACTGATACCAACCCTATAGAACGTATTCCAGGTGACTGAGGACGATGGTACTCTCCCCAAATCTTGTTATAAAGCTAATATCACATTGATATAGAAGCCAGGTAAAGATCCAACAAAGAAAGAGAACTACAGGCCAATATCCTTGATGAAAATAAATGTTAAAATACTCAACAAGATTCTAGCAAGTCAGATTCAACAACACATACCCAAAATCCACCATGACCAAGGGGAGTTCCTCCCCAGGATGCAAGTCTGGTTCAAGATTTGTAAGACCATAAACATAATTAAATACATGAACAGGCATAAAAACTAAAACCCCATGACTATATCATTAGATGCAGAAAAATATTTTTAAAAATCCATCACCCTTTCTGATAAAACCCTTGAACATCCAGGGATAGATGGAATATGCCCCAAAATAGAAAGAGCCATCTATGAGAAACCCACAGCCAGCTTACCACTAAACAGAGAAATTGGAACCTTTTCCCCTAAAAACTGTAACAAAACAAGTATTCCCACTCTCACCCCTCATATTCAACATAGTTCTGGAAATCTTAGCTGGAAAAATCAGAGAAGAGAAGTCAGTCAGGTCTATCCAGATAGGAAAAGAAGAATTCAATTTATCTCTCTTTGCAGACGACATGATTCTATAACTTGAAAGCCCAAGAGAAACTGTCAAAAACCTCTTTGCACTGATAACGGAATTTGGCAAAGTCTCAGGGTATAAAGTATGTGTCCAAAAGACAATCACATTTCTATACACCAATAATAAACAAACAGAAACCAAAATAAAAAACACAATTCCATTCACAATAGCCACAAAAAAATGAAACACTATGGCATGTTCCTAACAAGAGATGGGAAAGACCTTTACAATGAAAACTACAAAAATGCTCAAAGAAATCAAATATAACAAAATCAAATGGAACAACATTCCATGCTCATGGATTGGAAGAATCAACATTGCTAAGATGTCCACTCTACCCAAGGCAATCTACAGATTTAACACAATACCCATCAAATTACCAGAAACAACCCTCTCAGGTCTAGAAACAATACAGGAATTCACATGGAAACATAAATGACCAAGCATAGTCAAAGGAATCTCAGGAAAAAAAGGAGGAGGTATCACATTCCCTATCTTTAAACTGAATTATAAAACTACAATAATCAAAATACCCTGGTATTGGTACAGGAACAGATGTATAGACCAATAAAATATAATTGAGATTCCAGAAGTAAAACTTCAATATCTCAACCAACTCATCTGTGACAAAGCCTCCAATACCAACCACGGGGGAGAGGAGTACTTATTCAGTAAATAATGCCGAGGAAACTGGCTGACCACATGCAGAAGATTGCAACAGGTCTCCTACCTATCTACATACACAAAAATTAACTCTAAACGGATCATACACTTTAACGTAACACCTCAAAGTAAAAGAACCTAAGAAAATTCAAGCGACACTCTTATGGAAGTTCGAACTGGCCACCAACTTCTGATCAAAACCCGAAGTGCCCAGGTCATAAGAGATAACATAGACAAGTGGGACCTCATCAAACTGACACACTTCTTCAAAGTCAAAGAAACCATCAAGAGAGCAGTGAGACAGCCCACAGACAGAGAAAAAATATTTGCCAACTCCATGTCTGCCAAAGGCCTAATATCTAGGATCTACAAGGAACTCAAAAGAAAAGAAAAAAATATATATTATGAAATGAGCAAAAGATATGAATAGACAGTTCTCAAAATAAGACTTACAAGTAGCCAACAGAAATAGGAAACAATGTTCAGTCTCACAAGTCATCAAAGAAATGCAAATAAAACCTAAACTGGGATACCACCTAGCTCCAGTCAGAATGGCCATCATCAGTAAGACAAAAAATAACAGATGGTGTAGAGAATGTTCTGAAAAGGAAACACTTCTACACTGTGGGTGGTGGTGTTAACTAGTACAACCTGTGTGGAAATCAGTGAGGTAATTACTAAAAGTTCTTAAAATTGGCCTTCCATATAACCCCACAATTTTCCTACAGAGATACCTGCATTTGTATGTTTATTGCAGCATTGTTCAAAATTCCAAGAACATGGAACCAACCGTGCTTCCCATCAAAAGAGAAAAGGATAAAAAATATGGTATATACACACAACGAAATATTATGCAGTCACAAAGAACGAAATCATGGACTTCACAGCAACATGAATGGAATTAGAGTCTATAATACTGAGTGATTTTTCTCAGAAACAGATAGCTGAGTATCACATGTTCTCACTCATTAGTGGACCGTAAATAACTACCGTAATACTATAAGAAAAGGATTGACAGTAGCGTAAACTGCATGGGGGAGGTGGGGGAGCGGAGTTGGGATTGACAGTAGTGGAAATCTGCTTGAGGAATAGGGGGGCACACACCATCAACAAGGGTACCTGCACAATGAATATTTGTATACCTAACCCTGAGTTATACACCACAATTTTAAAATAAATAAATGAACGTTTCAAAAAAAGTTGGTGCTTCTGTGCATGTTGCATATATATTTAGGATAGATATTTCTTGTTGATAGATTGAAACTTGTATCAGTATATAGTGACCTTCCTTGTCATTATTTAAATTTTTGATAGCTTAAAATACATTTTTCTGATATTAAGATCCCGTCTTTTGCTTTCTTTTGTGTTCTGTTCTCTTGAAAGTTTGTTTTTCATCCTCTAACTTTTAATCTGTGAATTTTCATTCTGATGAGATGAGTCTTCTGGATACAGCATATTGATTGTTGTAGCGTTTTTTTAAAATCCAGTTTGCCAGCCAGGCTCGGTGGCTCAGCCTGTAATCCCATGCCTTGGGAGGCTGAAGTGAGTGGATTGCCTGAGCCCGCGGGTTTGAGACCCGCCTAGGCAACATGGTGAGACCTCATCTCTACAATAAATCAAAAATTAGCTGGGCGTGGTAGTGCACGCCTGTAGTTCCAGCTACTTGGAAGGCTGAGGCGGAAGGATCGCCAAAGCCCAGCAGGTCGAGGTTGCAATGGCCGGGAACAGCCACTGCACTCCAATGTGGGCAAAAGAGTGAGACTCCAACTCAAAAATAAATAAAATAAAATAAAATAAAAAAATCCAGTTTGCCATTCAACATTTTTACAGTGGTGTATTAAGTCCATTCACTTTCAGGTTAATTATTGAGGTTTGAGAGTTTGAGCTCCTGTCATGAGGTTCTTACAGAGTTTGTTGTTGTTGTCATTTGTTTGTTGGATATGTTTGATTTTAGGATTAATATAAATGCCTGTTTTCAATCTTTTTCCTGCATTTTCAGAAAGATTATGGTCATTCTTTTTTTCTTTATTTTGTGCTTGATACTTTCTTAAGCATGTCTTGTAGAACAGGTCTAGAGGTGGCATAATTTCTAAAGGATTGAATGTCTGGAAAGGACTATCCATTGCTGATGAAACTTACTTTAGGTGGGTAGGACATTTATGGTTGGAGTTGTTTATGTTTAAGAACTTTGAAAATTGAACTTGAATCTCTTCAACCCTGTTGTATTTCTGTAGATAAGTCTCATGTTATTGTAATTGGTTTTCCTTGGTGGGTAATATGAACTTCCTCTCTCACTGCCTTTAGGATTTTTTATTTTATATCTACTTTTTGAAAGTAAATTATTATGTATCTAGGAGTTGGTCTTTTAATAATATATCTTCAGGGGTTCTTTGAATCTCTTATGTTTGAATGGTCACATCACTGATGAGATGAAGAGTTTTCTTGGATAGTTTTAAGGAATGTTTGTTCCAGTGGGGTTTCTTTCTCTCTATCTGCCTCAGGAATGTCAATTCTGCATACGTTCGACCTCTTGATATAATCATACGTCTCTCAGACGTTTTGTTTTGTATTATTAAGCTTATTTTCTATGTTTTTAATGGTGCTTGTTAGATACATATTTTGGTCCTCAAGGTCTGTGATTCTTTCTTTCACTTGGTTAATTCTGCATTCCATGCTTGTCACTTTGTTCTTTATTTCATTTACTCTATTATTTATTGCCATCATCTCAGTTATAAACACCTTCACTCTTTTCTTTTATTTATGTCATATCTATTAATTCTCTCCATTAATATCTTGACTTCTGGGTTTATAGTTTGAGACCAGTCATTCTAAGGGCTCTTCATTGTTTGAGTTCTGATGTTTGTATTCCCAGGTGCTGTCTTCACAGGATTCTGGTTGGTACCTGTGCTTTTCCTTTGGTTCTTCCCTATTTGTGACGGTTTTCCTTCCCCCCACTTAATTACATTGCTCACTGACAGGGGGATAGTTTTCACTTCTGTTTGCTGAAATCCCGATGATTTCATATGTAGATACTCTTGATGTGTTCAATTTTGTACCTGGACTGGAGGCAAGGGTCTATCTTTATGCAGTTTTGATATTTAATTAAGATTTGATAGGCAAGCTGTGGTTCAGATGTTATGTCCAGAATCCAGTACTCACTGACTGGTGTGTTGACTCCCTGAAAACAAATTTCTACCATCTTAATTCTGTCCATGTGATGCAGAGAATATGTATGACCCCGAAAACACAATGAGTCAAGAAAAAGGAAAATAATGGAGAATGGTAGAAGATAGAAGAGACAAGATGAAGAGAAAGAAGCTGAAGAAGGGAAACAGATAAGCACACAAATGACCAGTTAAAGAAAACAACAAAACAAGTACAAATAAACAAGTACAACAAAAAACCAAAGATGCATTCACTCCAAAATATACCCATATGCAATAAAAAGAAGGATAAATAAGGACAGGTCAAATCAGAACCCTCTTCCAGAAAAGTATGTGTGGAGAAAAAATGCAAAATATCAAAATAAACAATATAGAAAAATTTTCTTCCTTTTGTGACCTTTTTAGAAATTCAGATTCCCCTCTTTTTGGCAGTGGTAAGGAGTGGGCTCTGGTCTCCAGCCCCTTCCCTCTACTCTCAGTCTACAGGCATTTGCCCCAAACACTGCTGGGGGAAGAGTGGTGACTCCATTATTCAGGTCAACTCAGCTGCTGCCAAGATTCCCACTCCAACTACAGGTGTCCATGCTTGATCCAGTGAGGTGGTGGAGGTTCTGTCTCTGCAATATTATGTACTGAGAGTAACCTCTCTAGCAAATTAAAGTGATCACAGAGGGATGTGGAGCTCACTGGATGTAGGCTTCCCTAAATCAATGGAGCTAAAGAAGAAACCTGCTGGGCTTGGGACAGATAAAATGGCTTCAAAGTGGCAACCACCAACATATTATCCTCTGGTGGGCACAGCTTCAGATCTACTGCCTGTATCTTTTCTGCTGTCCCTGTTATCAGTGATTGGCCATGGACATAGGTGGTTTGAGCTAGGATTCTGGTGTCAAAAGTCTGCTAATCTCTGCTGTATTTTCATGATGGATGCTTCAGGAAGGGAAGATCCTTTTTTGCATGGTGGGTGTTGAATCCAAAGCAGTGGCAAATTTCAGCTGCTTCTGCAGGGGGGCTTTGGGCACTTGATCTCATGTCTCCTTGCAATTGGACATTATCTCTCCCACTTGCACACATGCTAATTAGTCTTTATTCATACTCACCTGTGCAGAAACTCACAATCTGAGCAGTTTCAGTACTGTATTGCCCCATTTCCCAAGAAAAACGTAATTCATGATGACTTCATATGCATGTTGATATTTACATAATGATGGTATTGATGGAAATTTGAGGAAAATACTCAGGCTTAGGCTTAGGTGTTAACTCATCATTCATTGTCATTTTAGTTTTGTTTTGTGTCAATCAGGGCAAAAATTACAAACGGTGTAATTGATGGTCACCTGAAGGTTAGATATTGTTAAGTAAAAGAAAAAAAACGCCCTTACTGGTCACTCTACCACTTGCTTTTCGGTGGGTCATTGTGTTAAGTGAGATCTGAGGATCTACTGCTGACTTGGTGGACCTCCTGAAGGCCAAATACAGGAGGTGTGGGGTCTGCTCTTCTGAGGTGCTTACTATTATTCCTGACTGCCGGCCTGGTCCCTGGTTGGAAGCTCAGCCAGGGCTGAGAGCTGGGTCTTGGATCTCACATATGTGACATCACCTTGGGCACAACATTTCCTCCCAGCAGGTGACAGGGTCAGTCGAGTGTCCTTTCTTCACAAACACTACTGGAAGCAAATTTAGGGAAGTCTAATCCTATTTTGACTATATGATCCAAAAATTTTGTACCCAGAATTGTACTTTGCTGATTTATATTTTCACAAAATTATTCTACATGCATGTTATTTTATATGTTCCCAAACAGTTCCAGTATTTTATGTTTCCTAATAAATTCATCAATTTCTTAGGTGATATTTGAAAAACAAAAAGAAAAAAAAAACTTATTTTCTAATCAAAATGAGGACAGAGCAAGATAAAATGATGTCAAGAAAATTCAGATTGATTATAATCTCTATTTCTGTTAATGGTGAGTTGCATAATGGAATAGAGCCATAGTGAACTAATAGCATTTCAAATTCTGAAGCCAAAATGACACCTTAGCAACTAATACTGCTATAGGACAGCTGGATGCTCCCCCCATATGAAAACACTCTAACTCTATTAAAATCTACTGGGGTCCCTGTAGTCTCTTATGGGAACAGGGACAGCTTCTTTCCCATACTCTGAGTTGAGGAAATTTCTGCTCTCTCTGGTGAGAGAAGAGTCATTGTGAATAAGGGACAGATGTACTCCACTCACAATCTCTGTATGTAGGGGGAAGACAAAAAAAGCATAAAATGCATGCCCTCAATCCATTTAACACTTCTCAATTCATTTAACAATTCCTAATGAGCAAGACAGTGCCACAAAATTGTGCAGAATTAAGGAATTATGCAACTGGAGTAAATCTAAATAATACAATCTTTTACTAACTCCAAGTTAACCTAATAAGTCTTCAAAGAAAATAAAGTGAAATTGTATGTTCTTTATACAAACCCGCAGCATGTGAGCACTGAGACAGTACCTCTATCCTTGCACCTATGGGAGCACAATGCCCCTGGACCAGGTATTGGCTGTGGTCTATGAGGTCCATGGTGTGGCTCATGCTGAAGCCCCACGTTCCATGGCCCACTCTAAGGAGACAAATGAGCTCTCTGGTGAACACAGCTGTGAGCCATGGGATCCCCTGAGTTGACATGTTGACATGAAGATAATTCAGTGACATTCTGGACCTCCTTTGGACAGCAAACCCTTCTCCACCCAATCTTCCTTCCCTATCTTCTTCACTAAGGAGCATCACATGCTAACAATTTTCTCAACCTCATTTTACTCACCATGCATTTCCTCTCAAAAGAATGATTATATTTCTTAAAAGGTGCACACAAACGTAGGCCAGTTTTAAAGTTGACTTCTAAGAAAACAAATACTATCAATTATTTTAGCAAAATTACTTACTGGCCAGATTCTAGTGTAGAATATAAAATAACCATAGAGGTAATCTGTTGCTATGTGTCAAAATGGCAAGGGTATATCTCAATTATTCAAATAAAACTAACCTATTTGTTTATTTAATCTTGATCATTTGAGGTAATTAAAGGCAGTCATCAGTGTTCTCTACGTCAGGAGGATTGTCATGAGTAATTTCACTGAGTCTTAGTCAACCCGTGAAAGAAGGAAGATGATCAAACTCCATGTTGTGTGGCATTTCCAGATCCTCCCAGGAAGTTCAACTTGTCCTTCCTGATAGCAGACCCTATGTATCTCAACATTCCTAACCAGACCCCATATCATTGTCACCCAGAACCCACAGCAAAATGGAGGATCCATCCTGAGCTAGTCCCAAAATCAAGGGTAAAGTTGGCTGGGCCATGATGGTATGAGAAACATCGCGTTAGTTCTATATTAATATTCCACATTAAAGAAGATACTTTTATCACCTCAGTGACTAATGTTCACTTGAATTTCACAAATCAGTTCATGCATGAATGACAGAAGGAGAGACTGGCAATGGTAAGTGAGAAAGTCCCATAAACCATCTCAAGTGCTGCAGAAACCACAGCTTGAGACACTCCTGAGCTCCAGGCAAAGATTTTCAGTCCTGGTATTTAGATGACAGAAACACATCGCCTATTTTCAGAGAAACAAAAAGGAGAAAATGGAGGTGTGCGGAATAGGGCTAGAAAGAAAGAAGAAAAATGGATTAACAAGGGGAAACTGGATCATTCTGAGTAATTTGTACAGGGTTACAAGAGGAGAATGGATGTAACACCAGTTAGTTTTTTAAGAACTCTGGCCATTGTCCAGCTTCCCCGCGTGCTTTATTCTAATGCCTAAAGTATTTTTTAGTCAAGAAATCTCACTGAGGTTCCATTCCTGAGTCTCTTTGAAAACTCTCTCCAGATTGCTAGGGCCCTCATAGGACTCTGATCCTGGCTACCATGAAAAGGTGTACTCCAGTCTAAAGCCACAGTCTGACTTTGGTGCAGGTGAAAATGTGTCCTGCAAAATCAAGAAACATGCAAAAACAATTGTATATTTTGAGGTTTCAAATGTTACTATAGAACTGCAAATCTAGACAGGTTCCCAAGGGAACAGATGGAGAGGCAGATCAAGACTTGGCAGGAAACCAGCCCTCAACAAACTTCTGCACCTGCTCCTGAGAGACCTAGTGCCTGGAGGTCCTGAGATCCCTTGTGGTTGTGCAGCCCCTGAAGGGAGGTTTTTGTCTGGGCTCATACTGGTGTTCCCTCACTGTGTCTCTAGTGCAGTAATATACAGCTGTGTCCTCAGTTTTCAGGCTGTTCATTTGCAGATACACTGAATTCTTAGAATCGTCCCTTGAGATTGTGAATCTGCCTTTCACAGATGCAGCATACTCTGTGCTGTAACCATTAGCTTTGTTTCTAACACGACCAACCCACTCCAGTCCCTTTCCTGGAGCCTGGCGAACCCAGTCCATATAGTAGTCTCCGAATGTGAACCCAGAGGCAACACACGTGAGTTTCAGGGACCCTCCAGGCTGAACCAAGCCTCCTCCAGACTCCACCAACTGCACGTCACACTGGACACCTGCAATTACATAAATGTCCTGGTCAGAAACTGCCACACACGTTCACTGTTTCTGTCACTCACATCCAATCACACACTTAATATCTCTAGTTCGCCATGAATCACCTTTGAAAACAGCAGCAAGGAAAAGCCAGCAGGGCCAATACTCCATAGTGAGTTGTCTTCTTCGGTCCTGATCACCAAATGAGAACACCTGGGAATCCCAGTGCTGAGGCTTCTCTCCAAAAGCTGGAGCATCAAGGCTAGGCTGATTTTCATAAGCAAAGACAGGGCACTATTTGCATGTCTCCTTCTATATTAACAAACTTTAGGTGGGATGTTTGAGAGAGGGAGGGGAACAGAGCAGATGAGTTTCCTGAGTGCTTTTGGTGAAAAAGATAGCATATGAAAAATGTAATGTCTTATGGTTTTGTCATGCTGCCATAAATACACAGTACTTATTTTTAAATATTTATTTCAAACACAATAAACCTAAAACAAAACACTCACATAATTATTGTAAACTTAGAAACAATTCTTTTCTTTTCACATATGCAGGAAAAGCATGGCATATAACATCAATGATAAATCCATTTTACAGGTGTGCAATTACAAGCAGAAGCACAGGGCTCAAAACTTTTATGGGTGAGCCTGGGTACCTGGGCCTGTACTCCTCACCCCTGTGCCCATCTGCTCCCTGAACCAAGCTCAGTACAAGTGGTATAAGCCTAATGAGGTTTGCAGAACCCCCCCTTTTTTAATGTGTACTTGTGGTGATTTTTGTGCACTCTTATGTCTACCTTAACAATGTGAAGAGAAGGTGTTGTTGTAGTTGTAGTTTTTGGGTCTCAGGCATTTTCATATTATTATTTTTTACCCATAAGTTATTTCAAGTTAGATTATTTGTTTATTTTTAATAGTTTTAATCAGACATTTTTGGTGTATAACAAACATCATGTAATTATTAAAGTGCAGTCTGATAAGTACTGATCTAAGTGCTCACCTGGGCTTCCATCATAACAATTATAATGAATAAGCTAATCACCCTTAATGTTTCCTCTTGCTCCTTTAATTGCTACCACCAGTCATCCCCTACTCCCATCATATTCTGAGTCAGTCTCTTATCATTTTTACTTTAAATTAATTTTATTTTCTAGAATTTATAACAGCGAGATATATAGTACATGTTTTATTTGTGTGGCTTCTCAAGTAGCATAATTATGAATAAATCAACCACGTCACTACAAATAAAGAATCGATTGATTATCAAAAGAGATAGAAAAAAATAAGTAAATCTATCACTATTTATTTAAAAGCTCCTCAATATTTGCCTTGTTTCCAGTTTCTGAGTATGTAAAATGAGTCTATTACTATGTTTGGAGTTATAGACATCTAAAAATATTTTGGTGGTTTTCTACACAACATTTAACTTGAAAAATCTTAAAGTTAACAAATTTACATCATTACATTAAATAATTGAGGTTATAGAAAAAACAAAATTTCTAATAGGGGAAGAGAGGCAAGGACTTGGAGGAACAACAGGAGCACATTAAGACTGTAACTGGGACAGAGGCCACTACATACCATGTGAGCTAGTAAATGTTTACATTAGAGACATTAATTGCTTTCCTTAAAGTGGAGTGTGATATGGTGCTAGAGTTGAAACTCTCAAAGAACATGCAGTTGGGGCATTTCTATTGTCACTGAAGCCATTTTCTCCAGGACTGGAGACACATCACAAAAGCTCAAACATTTACCTCTGATATGTTTCTCCATGCAAAAGAGGAACAATAACAATAGTTGAAAATGATCCAAACTCACCTTCACTGTCACCACCAAATCTCCATAGAATAAAGCTGCAAATTAATCCATCAAATCCACTGTGGTATAGGCAAGGAAAGAGCTCATGAGACTGGAGTGAAAAGGAAGAAAGTACGAAGCTCTGTGTAGACCCACCTCCACTGTCTTCTCTCAGTAATATCAGACTTATTTTAAGGGAAAGGTCAGAGCAGAAAAATACAGCATATTCCACTCTTTCGGTTTCTTTTTTTGTTTTTTCCAAGTTGGAGTCTCACTCTGTCGCCCAGATTGGAGTGCAGTGGGTGCGCCCGGCCTAGGCAGCCTCGACCAGCTGGGCTCCGGTGATCCTTCCATCTCAGACTTCCAAGTAGTTGGAATAGCAGGCACATGCTAAAATGCCCAGCTAATTTTTTGATTTATTGTAGAGATGAGGTCTCGCCAAGGTGCCAAGGCAGGTCTCGAACCCTCAGGCTCAGGCAATCCACTCACTTCAGCCTCCCAAGTCACGGGATTACAGGTTGAACCACCGAGCTCGGCTCTTTCAGTTTCTTTACAAAAGGCAAGTAGATGGTTTTCATCTTTATAGGAGATGAGATTAGTAATTTTCAAGTAAGTTATTTTTGTGCTGATTGTTAACAAAATCACTCAGTAGAAGCCCTACGATATAATTGGGGGAGTGATGGTGACTTTTTTGGTGGCCCTGGGCTGCATTAGCTGCTAAAAATTAGTGCCCTCCTCTTCTGCTATTTGTTCCCTGAAGGCTTTGAAGTGTGATGCACTTGCATCTTACTCTTTGAGAATAAGAGTTATACAAGAGCATACCTGACTGCTAACCTCACCATGTCTTTTTCCTGCACTCTTCTGAAGAACATTGTCATTATTTTTAGCCCTTTCTTCTGTGTTTAATACTTAAGTGTTTCTTGTAGGGCTGGTCTAGAGTCAGTGTAAATTCTCAGGGATTGAATGTTTGGAAAGATTTTGATACTACCTCACTGTTGAAGCTCAGCTTAGCTGGATACGTTATTCTTGGTTGGAATTGTTTATCTTTGAGTGCTTTAAAGATTGGGTCCAAGCTCTCCTAACATGAATTGTTTCTGTAGATAAATCTGCTGCTAATTGAATTTGTTTTCCACAGTAGGTAGTCTGACCTTTTTCTCTTGCTGCCTTTGGGATTTCTTCTTTTATACTTATGTTGGTCTTCTCATTTGTTGTCTTGCAGGGATTCTCTGGATCTCTTCTGTTTGAATGCGTACATCACTGATGAGTGGTCTCTGTCTCTCTTTGTGTCTCAGGAAGTTCAGTTAATCTTAGATTTGGCCTCTTGAAATAATCGCTCATCTCTTGAATGTTTTGTTCTGTCTTTTTAATCTTCTTTTCTATGTTTTTGACATTTTGGGTTACGTCTATATTTTTGTCCTCACGCTCTGAGATCCTTTCTCATGCATGTTTAATACTGCTTTCCATGCTTATCAGTTTGCTATTTATTTCATTCACAGTATTCTTTACTGCTGTTATCTGTTATCACCTCCTTCCTATTTTCTTCTTGTTTCTCCTCAATTCTTTTTATTCTCTCAATTAATGTCTTGATATTTTGATTTGTAGTTTGAGACCAGTCTTTCTGGGGCTCTTAATTGATTGCATTCTGAAGTCTGTTTCTCAGTGTCTGACCTCCCAGGGTTCTGTGTGAGACACATATTCTTCTTTTGGTTTTCCTTCATTTGTGTAGATTTCCCCCCACACACATTTTTCTATTCCTTTTCTTTATTTCTGTTGTTCAGGGATGGTGACGTTGCTTTTACTTCTGTTTGCTCAGTCTTATGTTCTTCTTTATGTGGATCATCTGGCTTTGTTTAATTCTGAAGCTAGACCATGGGCTGGAGGTTGTACTTTTTGCAGTTTTGAGATTTCATTGAAGGGGTACCTGTGATTTAAAATCTATATAAAGATCCCAGTACCCACCGTCAGTTATGTGGGAACCCTGGAACCCACTTCCCACTGCCTTTCAATCTGTTCATGTAGTGTAGGTGTGGGTATGTTCTCTGAAAGCAAAATGAGGTAAGAAAAAGGAAAAGAAAGAAAAAACAAAGGAGGGGGCAAGAGGAAGGTGGAGAGAGAAAATAGTAAGATGGAAACAAACAGATATGCCAACTAGCACATGAAAAGAAACTTCAAGACAGAAAAGAGTAAAAAAAACCTAAAACATACAGATATTCATAAAACACAATCCAACAAAACCCTTCCTATTGATGTATTCTTCGCATACACAAACAAGAAGTCTTAGGTCCCAAGTTGGAGGCAGGGTGGAACTGGGCAGAGCTGGGTGGGGCAATGCAGTTCTCTGTCTGGTCTCAAGGTAGAAATTTAAATCTAGCACTGACAAAGATCTAAGGTGTTTTATAGGTTTGTTTTATGGCATAAACTGAATCATAGGTCCAACGAAATTATAGATACTGAACTCTGGTGGAATGTTAATCTGGGCTTTTCAGACTCTCATTATGAAACTCACCAAGTAGAAAGCCCTGGAATTTATTGTGAAAGTGGTCGATTCCCTCCCTTGGTATTCAGGATAAGGGTACTTAGCTGGGAAGTCCACACTCTAATTTGCCTCACTGTCTCTACTTGCTCTGCTCCCTCTTCACCTCTCCTGGGAGACAGCTGCCCACTTTATTTTATCTTTATAGCAATGTGTAATGTCTGCAAGTGTGCTACCTCCCTCTCTGTTTCTTTTACTAATGATTGTTTTGGTTATTCACAGTATTTTATGTTTCCATATGAATTTTTGTATTGTCATTTCCAAGTGTGAGAATAATTACATTGGTCATTTAATTTGTGTATTCTTAAATCTGTGGGTTGCTTTGGGTAGGATGGATATCTTAACAATGTTGTTTCTTCCTATCCATGAGCACGTAATATTTTTCCATGTATTGGTGTTACCTTTGGCTTGTTTAAGCATTATTTTGCAGTTTTCATTGTAAGGGTCTTTCACTTCCTTTGTTATGAAGATGCCAAGGTACTCATTTGTGTGTGTGTGTGTGTGTGTGTGTGTGTGTGTGTGTGTATGTATGTGTGTGTGTCTATTTTGGATGGAGTCGTGATTCTTATTTTATTATCAGCCTGTTTGTTGTTGGTGCATATGGATGTGATTGTCTTTTGTACATTTATTTTATACCCTGTGACTTTGCCAAAGTCCTTTATTAATGTAAGTTTTTGACATTCTCTAGGTATAAGATCATATCATCAGCAATGAGAGATAACTTGACTGCTGCTTTTCTTATGTGGATGTGCCTGATTTCCTTCTCTTCTCTGATTGCTTTAGCTAGGATTTCCAACATTATGTTGGACAGGAGGGATGAGAGTGGGCAGGATTTTTTTGTTCCAATTTCCAGTAGAAGTGCTTCCAATTTCCGATCATTTAGCAATATGTTGGCTTTCGGTTTATCACAGCTGGCTCTTATGCTTTTGTGGTATGTTCCATCAAACCTTAGGTGTTTAAGGGTTTTTATCAAGAAGGGATGCCGAATTTATTCAAAAGCATTTTCATCATCTAATCATATAATTATGTGTTTCTTGTTTTTAATCTGCTGATGAATTTAATTACATTTATGGTTTTTCGGGATTTGTTCCAGCCCTACATCCTGGGGAAGAAGTCTTCTTGCTCATGATGGAAAACTTTTCAGTTGTGTTCTTGGACATTGTTTTTGGAATCTTGTTGAGAATTTTTGCATCTATGTTCATGAGGAATATCG
This sequence comes from Carlito syrichta, assembly GCF_000164805.1. Lineage (NCBI taxonomy): Eukaryota > Metazoa > Chordata > Mammalia > Primates > Tarsiidae > Carlito > Carlito syrichta. Next base: position 170,682 of record NW_007252918.1, on the reverse strand, counting down.
ACCTCTATTTCTCTTTCTTTGAATGATCTTTACCCAGTTTTGGTGTAGTTTTAAGCATTTCTTGTAAAACTCATCTCAAGGCAGTATGTTTTCTTAGGCATTGGATATCTTGGAAGGATTTTAATTCTCCCTCACTGATGATGCAGAGTCTGTCTTGGTAGAAAATTCTTGCTTGAATTTGTTTATCTCTGAGAATATTAAAGACTGGGGTCCAATATTTCTATTTTTTTGAGTTGGAGTCTCACTTTGTCACCCAGACTGGTGTGCAGTGGCTGGTCCAAGCCACTGCAGCCTCAACCTGCTGGGCTCCAGTGATGCTTCTGCCTTAGCCTTCCAAGTAGCCAGAACTACAGGCGTGCACTACCACGCCCGGCTAATTTTGATTTATTGTGGACATGAGGTCTCGCCAAGATTCCCAGGTGGATCTCGAATTCGCGGGCTCAGACAATTCACTCACCTTAGCCTCCCAAAGTGCGGGATTACAGGCTGAGCCACCGATCCTGGCAAGTCCAATGTTTCTTGAGTTTGTGTAGCTCTGCTGCAATTTTATGTAGTTTTAGAACTGTATTTATTGATTTTTATTTACGCTATCCAATGATTCTCTGGTCTCCATAAGTACCTTCTTGGCAATGACTTTCTCAGAGGTAGCCATTGCTTGTGCCCCAGTAGCTGTTCTTTTTAGCATTGATGCTTTACTGGGGTTCTGATGGGTATCAGATCTTAATTGATTTTTCTTCATTTGCAACATTTCTTCTATCTTTCTCTTTAATTCCGTTGCTCATTGGAAAATGGATAAGCAGTCACATTTAATGTTTGCTCTACTGTTTGTTCTTCCTTGAGCTGGCCTCGGCTGTGGGTTTTTTCAATTATGAAGTAGGGCTGAGAGTGGGGTGTTGTGCTGGCAATTTTGAGCACTACTAGCAGATGGGGATCTGCAAAGTTTCAGAGCCTGTTGACAAGTCATAATGTTTTCTATCTGCTTAATGGACCACTTGGGACTCACTCTTCATCTCTGCAAAACATGACTTTATAGTAGGTTTGCTTGCCTAGCCCCTGAATCCAAGACAGGGTATAAGAGAAAAAGAGAGAATAAAGGAAAGGAGAAGAAAGAATTATAAATAGAAAAATAAAACAGAAAGAAACACACCCTCATATTTGCATAAAAGATAAAGAATGAAGAAAGATAAATAGAAGAAGGAAAGAAAACGGAAATCCAACTAACAAAGAAAGAAGCAAAATGAGATAATCAAGCAAACAACCCAATACTGCCACCATCCTCCTTCTTGATAAGTTCCACTGACTTCATCTGTTGCTTAGCCCTTGGCTCACAGTGGAAGGTGTATTAATTGGGGTTCTGTATTTGTACACTGAGGACAATGTTCTCTGAGGTCAAAAAGAGCAGCCTCAACACAATGCAGGGATCAGTGCCTCATCTTAAAATGCATTTCTGTTGTTCTGCAGTGGTTTCCGTATCCAGACTCAAGTTGGCTTCTCATTTCTTCCTGGAAGTCTGCCCCAGGTGACCTCCCGGTGTTCCCTCCACAGCCCACACTGCCAGGGTTCAACGTGCTCAAACTGATCTTTCTGGGAAAAATTCCAAAATTCCTGGACTAGGTCTTCTCCTCTGAAAACATGAGTCTGTGTTTGATCCAGTGTGGGTGTGAGACATTTGTCTCTCTGCTATCATGTACTTGGGGGTATCCTCTCTGGGAAAATGATGACTGATTCAAGCGGGGTGCACATATCACCCCTCAGTCTGAGGATGCAATTTTCTCAGGATGGAGGCTGCTCAGAATTGTGCGAGATATAGCAGGTCTTTGCCCAGTCTTAGGAAAGAGAAAATGATGGCAGTCCATGTTTTCACCTCCAGTGGGGCTCAGCCCGAGATTGCATCCCTATGTTTTTTCTGTTGCCCCAGGTGGTGGTGTGTGCCAGGTGCCAGCTGACCTCTTCTGCCTTTTCCTGAGAGACGCCCCATGGATGGTGGATCCTTCTGCATATAACAGGTGCTGAATTTGAAACAGTGGTCAATTGTAACCATTTCTGCAGGATGCAAAGTCCCAGGTGCTTGATCTCATGTCTCCCATCAGTTGTACACTTGTACACACAAACACAAAGTAGTTTTTTTATGTAGCCATCCATGCAGAGACTCCAAAATTCTGATTGAATCCAATGTCATTTGACCAGTATGCATTCTTGTGGTGAAGGTTACATTAGAACTCTAACCTCCAAAGTTGCTTTAGAGCCTTGAGAGTTTGTGACTGTTCCCAACGTGTTGAATTTTCAAAATTCTTTCAGCATGCAACTTATTTATGTAGTAAATCCTCATGTGAATCCCACAACTGATAAGGAATATAAGGCCCACACATATTTGGTTAAGTCTTACAGAGGAGATGGTGGCTATGGGGTCAGGTTATGGACACCCCAATCATGTGGCTACCTCTGGTGTGCTTTTGGCTCCACCTCAGTTCCTTTTATGAATGCAGAACCACCTTGGAGTTAAAGCTGTTGGAATCTGCTATCCCCACGCATGCATTCGTGTTCAACATCATTTTCCAAACAACCTTCCATCCCATTATTCTCATCATCTCCCTCAGTTCCAGCCCAGCTTCCTTCTGCCTCAAAATGTCTGACACTCGCAGGATGTGGGTTATCACACTGTGTCTCTCATACTGTAATAGATGGCCATATCCTCAGGACTCAGACTGCTCACTTCCATGTAGGCGGTTCTCATGAACCAGTCACTGGTCATAGTGACTATGAACTGGATTTTCTATGGATCACCGGTTCCATCAGTATTAGTGTTGGTATATCCCATCCCCTCAAGCCCTTGTACAGGGGCTTGTCACTCCCAGCTTATGTAGGAGCTGATGAAGTTGTATTGGGAAGCTTGCAGGAGAACTTCACTGAGGCTCCTGGTTTCCTTATGAGATAAGGAAGACTGGACCAGGTGCACTTGGGAGTGAACATCTGTGAAGAGGATTCCAGGTGGTTGAAATTCTCTTTATCTGGCACTGGACTCTTCTCCAACCCTGGGATGTGGAAAGCACTACGTGTAACTGCTTCAGCCAATAAGAGGATCCTCCAGCTCTAGACCATTTTGAGGAGCTGTGTTTTCAGGGGTTTCTCTAGGGAAGTAATATGGTTGGTGGGTGATTCTCTCAAGGCACATACATATCTGTATCTACCTGTAACATAAATACATATCCAAACATATTCACAAACACCGTCACCCTTTCTCTCACTGTGAAAAAAATTTCATGTAATAATTCCCTAATGTTCCTAATGTTCCTTCTATCTAGTATCTGGAACATTGCAGGTGCCCAACAAATAGACACTAGGCTTAGATATGTGATTTTTTCCCTAAAAACAGACCTAACTCAGATTATTTGCAAATTCATTAACAATTTACAGCTCAAAACTCAGTACAGCATAAGATAGAGAAGGTAGACAACATATGGACCCGGTAACTCCGTTGTGAGCTTCAAGCCCTAATTCATGTATAATGTTGTGTGTCTACTGTTATGCCCGGAAGTTCTGGAAGCCATAACTTCTCTACCAAGGAACAAATGTCCACAGCAACATTCCTCAGAGTAGCCACATGTTCCAGTGATACACAGACACAAAACTTCTGGGCTTTTTCTTCCACAAATCTACTTTCTGAAAAAATGTTTCTCCTGATAATTGCACACATTTTAATTTAACTACCCATGTTCTCATTTTACCTGGTAATATATGTGAAAGGACTAAAAATGTCTTCTTTTAAATATGGTTCTCATTGTCATGTTGGGTTTAATATATGCTCCAATAAAGTATGATGTTTAAAGTCACATAACTAGTCCTTGCTAAATTCCTATATAAACATTTAATGATATTTTGTTTTGGAATAAAAATTACACACACCTTGATAAAGAACTCCCCATCCCCGATCTTCTGGGCACCTGCTTCAGGGCTGGAGCCTGTGCTAGATGGGTCCTGAGTGCCACCTGCTGCCCAGGCCTCACACTGCACGGATGTCCCTGTCTGGGCTTACAAAGCATTATCCTCTCTCTTGTCCATAGGAAAAGATGTGCCCACATTCACAATGCACCTTCAGTGACACCATGTGCATCTTACAACATCTCCTAAAATAGTGAATTCCGTTATTAAAACCAGAGAACTCTATCAATGGCAACCCCAAGAAGGTATTTTTGAAATCAGTTCGCTATTACTCTTCAGGTACAGTCAGATGCACTGGTACAATTAACACATGATGAGTCTAGAAGCTTTTGAAAAATTTGGGTGAATTTCTTCATCTTCTTGAGAAACAATGTTTAAGGTTCACATCAGAGAGTATCTTAATGACAGAGCCCCAGGGCTCAAAACCCACAAACAAAAGTAAAATAAATGCATAGCCAAATATATTCACAAACACACTCATTCTCTCACTGTGAAAAATGTTTCATGTAAAATTCCCTAATGTTCCTAATGTTCCTTCTATCTAGTATCTAGAACATTGCAGTTGCCCACCAAATAGACACTAGGCCTAGATATGCTATTTTTCCCCCTAAAAACAGACCTAAAGCATAAAGGACACAAATGGAGTCTTGGGAAGTGCATCCATATTGAATTCACCTGTTCTTACCTGGAAACTCTGGACATGCTTCCTAAGAAATGAATCAGAGTTACAGGATTTGGGTCTGAAAGTTACTGTCAGAGGCTTCAAAGAGCCCTATGTTCCTGGATTTTTTTCTGTTCTTTTTTCTTTGAGTTTCTCTAAGTTATTCTCCTCAGATAGCGTCTATGCATTGCCATGTGTTTATCTTTAATCTAGATAAGTTACATTGATGCGAAGGTAATGAGTGTCACACAGGATAATAATATGTTGTCACAATTGAATACTAGTCAAGTATTGGTCTTCTTCTTCTGAACTGTGCCCTTTAAAAGAGTCTCCATATGTACAGATTAATTTAACCTTTTTATCTACTCCCTCTCTGGGCTGAAGCCTCACAAAATTATTTTCTTGAATTTTAACCTTTATTGACAAATTTTCTTTATTTGCATGATAAAGGGAGACTGGAGGAAAAGGTCTGCAATGGGAAATGATCCTCCCTATAGCTTAATTATATACAAAAGTCCTTCCACTGGTAGCCTGTCTGGAGAAGCCTCTGAGTGTATTGTTATTAGTCCTGGATATTTTAAAGCCATTAGGGTATCTATTTGCAGTGTCATGATGAGAACATGGAGGATGCTGGAAGGAAAGTCACTAAACTGTGGTGTTTGAGGATGCCAGGAGCTCCTATCCTCACTCAGTTTATAGCTGCCCACCAAACATTCATAGTAATTACCCTGAATGTGTCACCAACTGCTTGAACACCCAGAAGTTTATGTTCCAGTTACACAGGTATCCTGATCAGTTTTCCTATTGGATCAATGGTTAAATTTATTCCAAAACCTCCCCTCCATGATTAAAGCTATGTTCTCATAAAACGAAGGACTCTTCCCATAAACCACACTATACAGAGACAGAGCTTCTAACTTGAAAGTAACATGGTACTATATACAAAGGCTATTGGTTAATCTTTCAAGGAAAACATGTTTTATCTGTTTCTCAAGAGAATAAAATCTTGCCAAAATTGGCTGTTTTCAGAGAAACCATACATTTTACTCTCCCTGGTAAAATCAATCATGCGCACTAATTGTCCCACCTGCAATGATTGCCACCAGCTCCTTTTAACTCTATTTACTTCTGAAAAGCCAAAGCACATTAGAGCTTAGGCTAGTAAGTCTGTCCTAGACTCAGTGGCTGGTACAGATGAAATAAGTGAGGAAATTTAAAAGGAGGGTTTTCTTTCCTCTCACCCGGATTGTCACCTTAACACTTCAGTAGGGTGTAAACATTAAAACTTATCAATAGACTCTATTAGCTGGCTTGAAAGGAGCAACCTGAAAACATGTTAATCTTCCCAAAGCTACAGAGATTATTAAGGGTCCCAAGAAGTCCCAGGGGGTGTTTCTTGAATGTTTTCAGGAGACATTCTGTACCTATACACCCGTTCACCCCTCAGCATCTGAGAATGCTCGGGCTATCAATTTGGCTTTTGTGGCACAGGTGGCTATTTATATCTGGTGAAAGTTACAGAGACTTGAGGATTTTGAAGGAATAAACATTTCTCAACTGCTCATGATAGCTCAGAAAGTTTTCAATAACTGAAATCCTGACAAAAGAAACAGGAAGACAAGAAAATCGACACAGCAACAAAATGGCAGATAATAGTATTAGTTGATGCCATCCTGGCCTCCCAAACTGGCTCGAGGTCAGCATGTAAAACAAAGACAGAAACTAAAAGGAACGAAAGAAAACTGGATGCATCCAGCTAGCCAATAATCAATGTGCATCTTGTAAAGAGCTGGGACACTGGGTAAAAAAATGCCCACACCACCCAAAGACAGAAAACCCAAAGACAGTTCTGCTCCAACTCTCTACTGGTAAACCTGAAAATGACTCAGACTAAGGAAGCCAAGGTTAGTTTTCCTTAGGCTCCCAAGAGTCCATGGTAACCACCACTATCGGTGGCCACCCAGTCCAACTCTTATTGGTCACTGGGGCATAAATATTAGTCCTAAAGTCACCATTAGGACCCATATGCAAGAAACAAATTTCTATTCAAGGGGCAACAGGGGTAATAACAAACTGAAAGTTCACCTCCAACTGAATTGTTAATTTACGTCAGAAATTGGTCACCCACTTCTTTCTAATAGTTGCTGACTGCCCATACCCTCTCATGGGCTGAGATTTGCTTTGGAAACTAAGGGCAATTATTATTTTTTCACCTGATGAAAATTAAATGTATATTCGTACTGACACTGCTTATCAAATGCCAGTAACTCTTCCACTTTCTGAATAATACCTCCTAGCTTCTTCTGATTCTCCCACTGAAAATGTCTCATCAGATTTGTTTTTTCAGTAAAAGCAGGAGTTTCCGTAAGCATGTGCAAAGACCAAAGTGCCAGGATAGGCAAAGCATCACTCTCTGGTTATGCTAACCTATTTTTTCCTTTGAATAGACAGATCCCGACTTGGCGAAAACCAATCATCTAACTTGGACCCGGTTGCCACAAGGGTTCCAAAGCTCCCCAACACTTTTTGGGGAAGGTTTACAACAGGATTTATCAGATTTCCATGTCTTTCACCCTGAATGTTCTCTACTGCCGGATGTAGGCGATCTCTGGCTTGTGGATGCACACTTAATTGCTTGTTTAAAAGGTACCAAGTCCCTGTTACAGTTCCTCCAAAACTTGAACTACCGTGTGTCAGCAAAAATGGCACAGCTCTGCTCCACCGAAGCTTCCTACCTGGGTTACCAGCTAAGAAAGGGTAAGTGAGCCCTAACCTCCACCCAGAAAGAAGCCATTCTTTAGTCTCTCATGCCAACAACAAAGAAACAGTGTGGGAATTCTTGAGGGTGGCATGATATTGCTGGCTGTGGATCCCAGGATTTTCTGAAAATGCCAATCCCTTGTATGTGGTCCCTGCAGGAGATCATCCCCTAAAGTGGACTGCTGCTGATGACAGGCATTCCAGCAGTTAAAAATGGCTATTACCTAATCCACAACTTTATTCCTCCCAGATATTAGCAAGCCCTTCCACTTGTTCATTCACAAACAATGAGAAATAGCAAAAGGGATTCTCACTCAGACCTTAAAATTCTGGAAGATACTGATGGCTAACTTGTCAAAAAGCCTGGATCCAGTGGGCTCTGGCTGGCCTTCTTGTCTCCAGGTCATTGCTGCCACAGCCATACTAATTTAAAAATTAAATAAATCGACTTTCAGCCAAAGCCTGGCTTTAACAGTTCCCCGTGCTGTTGAAACTCTGCTCCAGGGAACATCTGTCCATTAAATGTCAAATTCATACATCCCCCAGTATCAAAGCCTCCTACTTGACCAACCTAGGCTAACTTTCTCTTCTAATCAGTGCCTCAATCCAGCCACCATGCTGCCTGATGATAATCCGGAAATGCCATTCCATGACTGTGAAGACATGTTGAGCATCTCTCAGGCCAGCCAGCTTGGTCTTTGGGACACTCCCTTAAGCCAAATTGATGCTGACCTGTTCACTGTTGGTAGCAGCCTGGTAATAAAGAAAGCCCACAAGGCTGATGCAGCCTTAATGACAGCTCATGATGTAATCTGGTCAAAGTCATTGCCTCAAGGTTCCTCAGCACAGAAGACTTAGTTAATTGTTTCAACTTGGGCTCTGAGTTGGAAAACAGGAAAGCAGGTAAACATCTTCACCAACAGCTGGTATGCCTTTGCTAAACTTCATGTGCATGCCATGATTTACAAGGAACAAGGTCTTTTTACTGCAGTAAGCAAGAATATAAAAAACAAGGAAGAAATCTTAGTCCCCCTAGAGCCTATATGCCTCCCTAAAGAGGTAGCTATCATTCCTTGCAGGGGACACCAAAATTAGACACCCCAGAAACAACTGTAAATCACCTGGCAGACCAGGCAGCTCAAGAGGCAGCAGAATTCCCAGTTGAACTCCTGACTATTTTGCTACCTGACACTTTCCTTGTTCCTTCTTTCTCAAAACAGCCTACATATACCTAAGAGGAGGAGGAACAGGCAGACTAGCAGGAGTTTCTAGAACTGCACTGGATGGTAAATTAAGAACTCTCAAATTATTTGAACTGAAGCCCTTGGACACACCTTGGTAAAAAACAAAAATCTAAATTCTGCCACCCCTTTTAAAAAAACACCAAAATGACTAAATTTTTAAACTGTTTTTTATCATATTAATGACTTAAAAAACATAGCTGCAATGGCAGACAACATGTGCCCTGCCTGTGTCCACGTCAATGAAAAGCAAGGGCCCAAATCTCTGAATGGCATCAGGACCTGAGAGGATCAAGTCCCAGAAAAGAATGGAAAGTGCATATCACTGAAATAATACCTCCCCATGTGGGTGTGGCTATCTAATGGTGTTTGTTAATACATTTTGTGGGTGGGTAAAAATCTTTACCACCAAAAAAAATGAAACAATCACATACAGTTACAATGTTTTTGTTAAATGAAATTAATTCTAGTGAACTATCTGCAAAACTTAAAATAGCCTGTAATATCTTGCTTGATATAAGTAACAGCATTTTTGGTAGAAATCCTCCATCTTAGCTGTTTTCTACCCAGATATAGCCTGCTTCTCCTGCGTGTGACTAAAATAAGATCCTTGTAATCACAGACTCACATTCCTGTTTTCCATCAACTGTTTCTCCTGACCATTTGGAAATGCCCTAGCCACAAGTTCCATGTAATTGTTTGCTTTGCTAACTGAACTCAAATATTACACCTTGCATATCTCTATTGTAACATTCTCATATTATAAGCCTATATCATGTTAGTGACCTAACCAAGGTAACTCCATTGTACCGCAGTCCTTCCACCTTGTCTCTATGTAAATACCCTAGTTGTTCCAGTCACCAGCTGTGCCTGGGACATAGAGTAAATAAAAACTCACTAATAATCAAAGGTTCAAATTTTGGTTGCTAAGTTGCTAGTATATGGCTGGTAAGTTTCTATATATACTTGTGGTTTTTGCCTTTATAAGCCCACCGCCTGCTTCACTTAGGGCCAAGATCCCTTTAGGACAATTGTCCGCTCTCAGCAGCCAGCATAAATAAAGGACTCAATTAAATTCTTTCCATAATGTCAATCTATCTTCTCACACTCCAGTCATATCACTAGGTTTAGGCTCCCCCTCCCTATTGGCTCTGATAATAGTCCTGTCTTTACCTTGCCCATAGTGCAGTTAGTTAGTAAAGCAGTAAACATTAATTGAAAATTACACTGTGCTTACCAACCACAGAACTCTCGACACGTAGAACACATGAACCGGACTATGAAATCTATTTTAATCAAATTAATAACAGAGACCGGTAAGAAAGAAGTAAGCCTTTTCCCTTTAGCTCTTCTTCAGACCCAATGCACCCCATATAAGTCTGAATTTACACCATATAAAATCATGTTTGGGAGACCCCTTTCTCTGGTGCTCTAGTTGCGAGATACTAAAAAAAAAAATAACCAATCAATCTCTGTTAAAGTATCTCCAGTCCCTCCAGTTGATGCAAGCCACTGCCCACTCTGGTATCTGTGCTGCTTTGTCCACTCTGTCTTCCATGCCTTGTCACCTGTTCCAGCCTGGAGATGTGGTTTTTGCCAAGAAACTCCAGAGAGAACAACAAACACCTGCCTGGAAGGGACCTTGTGTTCATTACTCTACTACAATGGCACTCAAAGTTGATGGGATACTGGCCTGAATTCACCAGACATGACTCCAGAAACTGACATAACTTCACCACTTCACTGCATAGACTGTGATGTAGTGGCCAGGGTCCTAAATATCCTCTCCCTTGACCAACTACACAAAAAAATAACTTTCAAAAATACTAAAATGTATGATGCTGCTTTGCCCTGCTCAGCAGATAAAATACAAGAAAAAGCCTTTAAAGACAATCTTGTCCTTCTCATTCTTGATTTGCTTATAGATCCCTGTATATTCAACTGACTCATTCATTTTGTCAAACAACAAATCTTTTCTGTAAAACTTACATACATAAGACCCATACAATCATATACCTATGACTGAAGAGTCAACACATTGAACCATGAACAACTAAACGGGGACTGAAATATTTAAAATGGTTATGATAACTTGCTTGACATAGGTAAAATCCATTTTGTTAAAATCCTTTATGTTAAATGCTTGCCCAGACCTAAAAATGACACACTAATGTGTATGTGTGATTGTTGTAACATTCCCATGTTTACAGACCCACAGGCTTGCTCCCCTGAGCTGTTCACACTGACCATTTAGAAATTCCCTAGCTACAAGTTCCCTGTAATGGTATGCTTTGTTAACTGAAATCAGATGTTGAGCCAAGAGATTGTTCCTTTCAAAACTCCCCCTGTCACGTCCCCATATTGTATTCTTATATTTTATTCCCTTGTGTTTTTAATTCCTTGTTCCCTCACCACCCTGCTGTGTAGCCCACTTGCAGTTTTTGCCTTTAAAAGTTTCTTGCTTGTTTCACTCGGGTCCAGAGCTTTCTTATAATGAACTTACTCTTGACCACACACTACTAAGGACTCAAAATTTCAATCCAGTGTGCTGGCAATTCTTCTTTCTCGTGGTTCATCTACAACATGGATAGGAACTTTTAAAATAAATCAAAATGATCTCCACCTTCGGTAGACATCAGTTGTCAATCAATCCTGAATGCTTGAGTGATTATATATTTTTTAAAAATATGAATGAAAGCCGCACTACTATCATATGTGAATTGGGAATTTCCTAGTCATTCAAGGAAGAATAAAGAAGTGATTTTCTAAAGATCTATAGAAGTCACCTAAATTGCAAGGAGTATTACCTGTTCTACCTGTGTTATATTGTTGTGAATAATAAATAAAAAGGATCTAAATACACCCTGAAAATTAATAAGTGCTACAAAGTGTGAGGAAGCTATACAATCAAGAACATTAATAAATAAAGGGGAAACAGATAAAACAGCATGCAGACAGTTGTGTTGGGAGCTGGCCACGAAGGCCCACTGAGTGTTAGGGATCAGGAAGGGCCATTGACTTTGAGACCACTAGGATGCATTCAGGAGCTATTGACCCCATTTCCTCCCCTTTCTACTCAGCACTAACCAGGTTAAGCTCCTGTGAGCTCAAAACATAGAAACTCTGAGATCAGGACGAACACAAGCTAACTTTAGAAGCTCATTGCACCCATTCTTCCACAAATTGCAGTTTTGGCTTTCACACAACTTATAATTCAAACTCATGTCACATCGAAGCATTTTAGTATTGGTCACAGGCCTCTGGGTCATGATCTTAAGATTTAATGAAGGTGTAAATTGTAGAATATAGTTTTAGAAGACAGCCATTTTGTTGAAAGAATGCGGCTGGGTTACTTGCAGGTAGTCCACTGTGAACTTTGGACTCGGCCACATTCCAAACATTCTATGATGGGCCACTTTCATTTGTAAAGTAAATACTTAAGCTTCTATAGAATTGTTTAACTTGGCATAAATCAATCAGCTTAGGATGAAAAAGGTTTATAGAATATGTCAGTCACAGATTAGGTCATCCTTTGTTATGGGATTTTAAGATTATCATATGAAAAGGGTTTAAAGGCAATCCTTGATTAAGTTTTCATGGATTAAGGTTCTGGTGGGTGGGGGACGCCCCTCCCACATCTGACTTTGTGTATAAACGACCCATTGTAATTCTCAAATACACACACATCGCTTCTGCACTAGACTGGAGTCCAGTCCTTTCTTTCCCTCTCTCTCTCTTTCTTCTTCCCCCCAATCGCCAATGCCATCTCCACCTTTGGGGTACCCTGATCCCAGCTGGAGCAGGTCACCAGCAAGTGGTGCCTGAACCTGGCACCTCAAGGTAAGCTTTCTCTTTCAGGACCCCTTTGTAGAGACAGGCAGAGCAAGGAAGGGTGAGCAGTTTAAGAGCCATGGCAGAATCATGGGCCAGAGTGAGTTTGTTCATAAGCATTATGATGTCTATTAGTAGTTTGCACATATTGTCCGATAAAGGAACCGGTTGTCTTGACTCTTGCATTTTGTATGCCTTAGCTTTATGGAATATTATCTGGGATGTTTTTTACCTACAGTATGATTCCTCCAAAATTGTGGCCAAATGTAAAGACACTCCCCTGCTGGCCGTAGCCTTGGTGCCTCCTTTAGATGATGAATTTTTCCCCAAGGAGGAAATGGAGGACGTGATTGGGTATCATAAGCGAAAAAATCTTGCTAATGTTGCTAAGGCACCTCCTCCCATACCCTTTACTAGAAATAAGGTAAAAACACCAAAATTCACACCTGGGTATATGTCTCTGGCTAATGAAGGTATGCAGGTATCCAGAAAAAAGGCAGAAGAAGAGGGAGATTTTACCTTGTCTTCTTGCTTTCCAGTAATTTATATGGAAGAAAGCACAGTAAACAAGGCACCTCACTGGGAGCCGCTACCATATAAATTACTTAAGCAACTTGAAGAGGCTTGTACTCGGTATGGTCCTACCACTCCTTATACTGTTACTATTGTGAAAAAATTTGCCACTTGGTGGATGACACCACAAGATTGGCAACAACTTGCTAAAAGCTGTCTGTCAGGAGGAACCTATTTACTATGGGAAACTGAATTTGAAGATCAGGTAAAGATCCAGAAGGCTGCTAACCAGCAGAGGGATCTAAATCAGTTTCATATTTCTAGCAATATGCTGCTAAGAAGAGGATTATATGAGTCGGTTGATAGTAAACTAATCTTACCCAAGGAAGTTTTACTCCAGGTAAATTCTTGTGCAAGTGAGGCTTGGAAGAAGTGACCTATTAATTCTACTCAGACTGCCTCACTATCTGATCTTAAGCCGAAAACAGATGAAACTTACGAGGAGTTTCTCTCTAGACTTACAACAGCAGTAAATAGAGTAATTGCTAATGTAGAAGCAGCAAACATCCTTATTAAACAGTTGGCTTTTGAGAATACTAACAGTACTTGCCAAGTTTTGATTAGATCGATTAGAAGAACAGTACAAAACTGATTATATCAGGCAGTGTGCTGATATTAACCCTGCCTTTATGCAGGGTATGGCAATAGCTGTCACCTTGAAGGGAGAAACTTATGCACAATTTGTGCAGGGAATGCAAAATGGTAACAACAGGTCAAAAAACAACTCGGTTTTTTCTTATTATAACTGTGGGCTGCCTGGCCATATTAGTAGGAACTGCCCCGCTAAATGAGGGTTTCAGGAAGCTCTGATGCAACAGCCTAATGAGAGCTCTTGACCAAAGTCTCTGTGTCCCAGGTGTCAGAAAGGATTTCATTGGGCTAGGGATTCCAAATTCAAATTGCGTAAAAATGGCACTCTGTTAACTAAACAATAATCTACGATGCCAATTCTGGGAAATGGGCAGAGGGATCAGCCCCGGCACAAAGTAACAATAGGGGCAGCTTCCAGTATAAACCCGTTTGTTCCCTTTGTCCCATCTCAGAACTCATCAGAGCCCCCCAGGGAGCACAGGACTAGACCTCCATTCCTACACAACAACCGTATTAACTTCAGATGTTTTCATTGGCCATGGCAGATCTCATTCAGGCCTTCTGGGACCTGTACATGAGGGAAACCAATTGGCTGATAATTTAACAAAACCTGCCATCTATGCAACTTTGGAGGCAGAGGCAGTCACTCAAGCTCAACTATCTTATAATATTCATCATCAAAATGCTACTGCTTTACATTATGAATTTCAGATACCTAGGGAAGGAGCAAGGCAGATTGTCAAGAATTGTCCAGCATGCACTACTTTTGTTAATGTTCCAGCAGGAGTTAATCCACGAGGATTAAAACCTAATGTATTATGGCAAATGAATGTAACTCATGTACCTACATTTGGAAAATTGTCTTATGTGCATGTTACTGTGGATACTTTTTCTCATGTTATTTTAGCCTCAGAAAAAACTGGAGAAGCTTACAAGGACATGGTGCAACATTTATTTTTTTGTTTCTCACAATTAGGTATGCCAAAACAACTTAAGACTGACAATATACATCAAAATCTTTTCAACAGTTTTGTTGTCAATTTAATATTTTTCATGCCACAGGAATTCCTTATAACCTGCAGGGTCAAGATATAGTTGAAAGAGCCCATCAAACTTTAAAAAATCTACATAAATTACAAGAGGGGGAGTTTAGGTATAGTTCTCCTCTTCATGTTTTAAATCATGCTTTATGTTTTTTGTTTTGTTTTTTGAGTTGGAGTCTCACTCGGTCGCCCAGACTGGAGTGCAGTGGCCACTCCCGGCCACCGCAGCCTCGACCTGCTGGGCTCAGGTGATCCTTCTGCCTCAGCCTTCCAAGTAACCGGAATTACAGGCATGTGCTACCACACCCAGCTGATTTTTTTGATTTATTATAGAGATGAGGTCTCGCTGCCCAGGTGGGTCTCGAACCCGCGGGCTCAGGCAATCCACTCACCTCAGCCTCCCAAAGGTGTGGGATTAGAGGCTGAGCCACCGAGCCCGGCATGCTTTATGTTTTATAAACCATTGAAATTTGGATACTTCAGGCAATTCAGCTATGGCTAGACACTGGAACCCAGAAGGAAATGTTAAACCTATGATAAAATGGAAGGATCTTCTCACAGGCCAATGGAGAGGGCCTGATATATTACTAACCAGTGGGAGAGGCTATGCTTGCATATTTCCACAGTATGTGTCAAATCCTGTTTGGATTCCTGATTGATTCATTTGAAATGCCCCCGCTAACACAAAGACTGAGATGAGTGGCATGAATCCTGTTACATCAAAGGAATAGACCGGAGAAAAATGTAAACAAAATAAGGGTTTTCACTTCCTTTGTACTCTCCTATTGTTCCTACAACTCAAATTCCTGCCTTCCCTACTACTCTTGTTTCTTGTACTTTGTTCTGTGAGTCCCTTCACCTTTATCTGGGAAGGAAGGGCAGGCGTCTACGGCCGTGGCGTCTAGATATGACTTTCAATCTTTCTCTTTTACCTTCAGAGAAGGGGCAGGTGCCAAAGGCCACAGCAACTGACCCCAGCCTCCAGTCTTTCTCTTTTACCTTCAGAGAAGGGACAGGTGCCAAAGGCCATGGGACCTGACCCCAGCCTCCGGTCTCTCTTTTACCTTTGGAGAAGGGGTGGGTGCCAAAGACCATGACACCTAACCCCAACCTCCAGACTTCTCACCCTCCCCTTCTCAAGGGGATGACTCAGACAAAAGGATGTTAAAAATCTTCTTTGCTATCTTCTTATGATAAATTTCTCTCAAGTTCAACTTTCACAGATGGATGTAAAGGAAACATATAAGTGAATCCTGTTAGCTAACTGCAAAATAGGTGTTAATAAGCAGACTAGACTGGAAGGACAAGTTCTTTTGGATGTATTTTATCTCTCAGTCAGCACTGGCACACACTCCAAGAATCAGAAAAGGGCCACAAACCCCTCAACTATAACTATTGGACACAGCCTTTAAAGTCTTTTAAGAACTGGAAGCAGAAAAGAATGCAGGACCAAAAACATAAAATAAACTTACTGTGTGCAGTCTGAGACATCGAGGTGGGAGAAGAGCTCACCATCTGCTACCTGGATATGATGATGACCAGGGAGGAGCTCTAGACACAGCTGAGGGACCAATACTGCTTTAAGTGTGACTGTATCCGATACCAAACCCAGGACAAGGTGATCTGCAACTCTTTCACCATCTGTACTGCAGAGATGCAGGAAGTGGGTGCTGGTCTGTATACTAGTATGTCTTTGCTCAATCACAGCTGTGATCCTAACTGTTCAATTGTGTTTAATGGACACCACCTCTCACCATACCTGCTTGCCTCTTCAATGATATGGAAAAAGACTGGTCACTCATCCAGCGAGATACTGGCTTCCTGAAATGGAGAGACTGTGCTTATAACTCTAAGGTGGACTACACTGTATCTGGTGAAAGACTATATATTAGTGACTAGGGTTTTAATGGTTCTACACAATGTTTATAAGGTGTCTTGTACTGGGTGTATTTTTAACTAATTTTTTAACTAATGTCTTTTACAAAGGTTTTGTTATTCTTGAGCAGTCACCTTATTTAATGATTCTTGTATAATTGTCATCTCGTTGGTATGATGCATATGGTTACAGATATTGTATGAGGCTAATGCTCTTTTAGAAAGACAAAAAAGATTTTTGGCTACTTTTAATTTTAGGACTTACAGCTTTAATAGCTACTTTTGAGCTGTAGCATTATCTAGGGAAGTTCACACAACTACATTTGCTGATTGGCTGTCTAAAAACGTTTCTATTGCCATAGCTATTCAGGAAATCATAGAACAGAAGTTGGAAAGTAAGGTTAGTGCTTTGGAGAAAGGAGTTTTAGCAGTAGGGCAAGAACTTGTGACCTTGAAAAAGAAATTGACTCTCCAATGTCACTCTGAGTTTAAATCTGTCCCTACTTGGGACAAAGTAACTTGGAATTTGGAACCATTCAGACCTGAGTATAGACCTTACTAAATCACATCAAGAAATTCAGGCATCATTTGCTAATCAAAAATCATTAATGTCTATACTCATCAATGTGGGAATTTGCAGAGCAGTGATTCTTTTGTTGCTGTGTTTACTCCCAATCATCTTCAGAGTGCTAAAGAAGAGCAATATGGGGTTTCATGGTTTCGTGCTAAAAAATAAAAAGGGGGAGATGTTGGGAGCCAGACACGGAGGCCCACTGAGTGTTAGGGATCAGGAAGGATTGTTGACCCCGAGACCACTAGGATGCCTTCGCAGCTATTGACCCCATTTCCTCCCCTTTCTACTCTGCACTAACCAGATTAAGCTCCTGTGAGCTCAAAACGTAGAAACTCTGAGATCAGGATGAACACAAGCTAACTTTAGAAGTTCATTGCTCCCATTCTTCCACAAACTGCAGTTTTGGCTTTCACACAACTTATAATTCAAACTCGTGTCACATCGAAGCATCTTAGTATTGGTCACAGGCTTCTGGGTCGTGATCTTAGGATTTATTGAAGGTGTAAATTGTAGAATACAGTTTTAGAAGACAGCCATATTGTTGAAAGAATGCGACTGGATTACTTGCAGGTAGACCACTTTGAACTTTGTACTGGGCCACATTCCAAACATTGTGGATGGGCCACTTTCATTTGTAAAGTAAATAGTTAAGCTTCTATAGAATTGTTTAACTTGGCATAAATCAATCAGCTTAGGTTGAAAAAGGTTTATAGAATATGTCAGTCACAGGTTAGGTTATCCTTTGTTATGGGATTTTAAGATTATCATATGAAAAGGGTTTAAAGGCAATCATTGATTAAGTTTTCATGGATTAAGGTTTCTGGAGGGTGGGGGATGCCGCTTCCACATCTGACTTTGTGGATAAAAGACCCGTTGTAATTCCCAAATACACACACATCTCTTCTGCACTAGACTGGAGTCCAGTCTCTTTCTTTCTCTCTGTCTCTCTTTCTTCTTTCCCCCAATCGCCAATGCCATCTCCACCTTTGGGGTACCCTGAACCCGGCTGGAGCTGGTCACCAGCACAGTTGTTATTATAAGAAAAAGTAAATAAATACTTCTGTCTTTAATGTTGCTTGCTGATGAAGTGTGTGTGACCTTCAAAAATAAACACTTGATGCGTAAAATTAAATCACAGCTTATCAAAAACATTTTAATAACAAAGGAAGAAAAGGTGTAATTATATAAACTCAATGCAA
Source organism: Carlito syrichta (assembly GCF_000164805.1). NCBI lineage: Eukaryota > Metazoa > Chordata > Mammalia > Primates > Tarsiidae > Carlito > Carlito syrichta. The sequence continues at coordinate 152,395 of NW_007252918.1, read as the reverse complement.
TGAATAATGGCAGACAAAATGTTTATGGGAGGTAAGAAGCTGGAATGAAAATTCCAGAGAATATTGGGACTGCCTGACTCCTTGTTGATATTTCCATCTCTCAGTCAATATTTCCTTTTTCTGCGAATGACCCTGTTTCCTTTTTAATATTTCACATTTTTGCTAAACAGCTGTAATAACTATTTCCTCATGCATCTATTCTGATCACTTATACATTATGATGTTTGTTTCTTTCTATTTGCTGTATCCCATATTAATAAACAGACATTATGTGTCTGATGATTGATTTTCCCTTACTGTTTGATTTTGTGTATTATTTTACCTGTGTAGGAATACATGTTTGCTAAGACTTTACTGTGAAAGTTTGCATAAATCCACTGAAGCATACATTTGAACTAATTGCAGTGGCTGTTCATGTTGAAATATCTCCTGTCTATGAGCATAAGAGAGTTCAAATCCTCCCTTCAATACTCTGCCTTAGTTTCCTTATGTTTTTGTGCTTCCCCCTTGTGTTCAACTGGAGATCATAAGATTCATTTCTGTCAGGTGTATTACAGTTTCATACTTTAACAATTTTAATGTGGAGGGAGAGAATGGACTATGCGTCATTCTCTGACCTTCTCTCTGAGTCAAATTCTCAGGCAGGAATCATGACCCTTGGATCATGAAGAGCTCTCTCATGCTTCCTTGCTCTTCCTCCAATTTAAATGTGAGTCTATATATTTCTGCCCCTTTTTATGGGATTGAATAATTCTTATTTTTGTCAGTTCTTCTCACTCAGCTCTCCAGTGTTCCTTAAATCCTGTCCTTTACCTCCAAATTTGCTGCTCTTCTAAGAAGAATAAAACTGTTGTTTCATATGAGAGACAGCATTTGTGATTTTGAAAATTAAAGTTCAGTGTTGACCTCATTTCACCTCTCATTTCCTATGGGGCACCATCTGTGGGGCTAGGATACTTGTTTTGGTGTCATGCCTGATAGATAAATCTTATGGTTATTTATTGGTGTTAAAGCACATGGCTCTAGATGCACTTCAGGATTTTTTTTTTTTTGAGTTGGAGTCTCACTCCGTCGCCCAGACTGGAGTGCATAGGCCACTCCCGGCCACTGCAGCCTTGACTTCTCGACCTGCTGGGCTCCAGTGATCCTTTCACCTGACCCTCCTGAGTAGTCAGAATTACAGGCATGTGCTACCACACCCGGCTGATTTTTTGATTTATTGTAGAGATAAGGTCTCACTGCCTAGGGGGATCTTGAACCCGCAGGCTCAGGCAATCCACACACCTCAGCCTCCCAAAGGCACGGGATTCCAGGCTGAGCCACCTAGCCCGGCACTTCCGAAAATTGAGTTCTCTTTTCTTCAATCACAATTACTTGTGTGAGGAGTGCATTTTACCATGCTCCGCCAACCCTGAATACACTATTTCAGTGAGAATCAGAAATTTCCAACTATATGACCATTACAAAGTTCAAACTCTGACACCTTTTCCACACTTGGGTTTGAGTCTTCCAACATATATTTCTAACTTAATCTTGTCCTATCTCCGATGAAACCTGGTGTCTTCGGTCCATGATACAATGTTAAGGTGATTGTTTGGTCCTGTTTCTCACAGCAAGGGCTTGTCTCTCTACAGATTTCAGATTTGTTTTGTGTCATATATTTTCAATTAACTGAAGTATTCAATAAAACACAAAAATCTCCATCTTGTCCAGTTTTGTTCTTGTTGGTGAAGATGATGTTCACTTTCCCACCATTATTGTTTGTGTAAAAAAAAGTTTTTTTTACCAGCTGCCTAGTTCTTAAAGTTAAGTAGCAATTTTATTTGTGGAAGATATAAGTGGAAACAAACCAATTGCCAGTAAGCAGGATAATGTTGGTCAATTCATTCATTGGATATGACCCATGATTTAGAACATGGAGTGCCTGACACACATTATGCATGGCTGTATACACAGACATTTTTTGCCAAGTAAATTATAACAAGGAAATAAAACTGTATGCTTTATAATTTCACTTTTACAAATTCTGGAAAATGAACACTTGTGTAATGTAAGATAAAGAAGTTTAGTGGGAGAAAAGGGCATGATGGTGACAGGGCAGCTTGATCTATGAAACCCTTCGCAAAGGAAAACACAGAAGAACTCTGGCTGTCTCCTGGGGCCAGTGGATCCCATTGTCAGTGGCCTGCTCTTCACATGGAGCTCGCCCATTGCCACCGCTGAAGCATCACAATGGTCTGGGCAGTCACTGCAACCCCAGATGCCGCAGCAGTCGCTGCTGCAGCCATCTCTTTGTTGGTCATTGCACATCACACCACCTGTGCCTGAGGCGATCCACGACTTCAGACCTTGAAGCCCCTGCAGGCAAGGTCTGCTGAGATCGCTGCCACCTCTACTGCCAGCGTGATGTCCTTCCAGGTCATGGGTCTCCTCCCATTTGTCTTGAGGCAGTCACCCATCACCAGCTTCTGTTCAGCTCCACCCCCTCTGGGGCAAGCAGCTGAGATAAAGACCATCTGGAGCAGTGAGATACCACCACCTGCTGGTGAATCAAGGTTAAAACACAAAAACGGGAAAAACAAGCTTGATAAACAGACATGGGCCAGATCTGAATGGAAAACTGGGCAGTGGTGAAATGAGTAATGATCCAAACTGCCCTTCACAGCAGGCCAGGGGCAACTGAACCTAACTGTGAACAAACTTACCAGCCTGAGAAAACAGTTAGGAATCAGAGCTGAAAGGACATTGGACTTAAACAAAAAGTCTCCGTGTGTACTTGATTGGTTCTGTTAGTTTACTGACTTGATTATATTCCCACTGTTTTTTTCCTTTTTTTTCTTTCTTTCTTCTCTTTTCTCCAATCTGTAAACTACATCTTTGTATGGAGGAACAGCACACCAAGAAGGACGTTGGTTAGCTTGTGTGATAGCATCATTGTATGCTTTAGTTTTGTTTTGTATGGTATTTGGTTAGTCTGTAGCCATGGTCTATTGTTTTTATCTGTTTCTATTTAGGTCTCTCTATCCATTTGTTGGTACACTTGCCTGTTTCCTTTTACTCCTCTCTTTCTCAATCCCCCTCTTCCCCACACTGTCTTCTCCATTATCTTCCCTCTGTTAACCTCATTGTATTTCAGGAAGTTAATCTACAACCCGACTGCATGGACAGATTCCAAGGCAGTGGGAGATGCTTTGTTACTCCTGACTGCTTCAGGTAATTTGCCAAAGAAGATGGGGGGATTGAAGGAGAGATATTTACCCACACACACAAAAATACAGGTAATATATATTTTTTATCACTGTGCAAATTTTTGTAGTGGCAAAATACATATAACATAAACTTTATCACGTTGTATACTCGTCCCCGTTATCTTGTTACTCAGTTCCCTTTTTTTTTATTTTTCACAATAGCCCATGCAGATAGGTAAAACCACAGATGGGTTTCCCAGCACTTTCCAACTATAGCTCACGTTTGTAGTGGCATAAATTCTAGCTGTTGCTTTAGTATCTCTAGTAAAGGTGTCCTCTTCATTAATCTATCATGTATTTATTGAGTCTATGTTATAATATATTAAGGTTTACTCAATTCCACATCACTCCCTTTGCCCACTTATATAGCTACATATCAGTTCGCTTTTGCTTACTTTTCAATCTATTAACATGCTATAACTTTTACAATATATTATGCTATTTACGGTGTACTTTGACTCCCTATTTGAAACTTGAGTATATTAGCATTCTTGTCCTTCCCTGAGCTATTATTTCTTCTTCTCTCAAATGTGGTTAACTGTACTTTACTTTTATATTGTTGTGAATGTTATTATAATTATCAGATAATATATGTCTGATACTTAAAAAAATTTTTTAATTAAAAAAAATTTAAATTTAAAAAATTTTAAAAAATGTCATTTAGAAGAGAACACCAAAGATGTTCCTGAGAAATATTTAATAAGGATTTTATGAATGTGATTCATAAATTTAATCAATGGTCTAAACAGAATCCAGGAGTATATGATGCTTGACTCATGAGGCATGGGTTGCAATTTGTGTTTTAACCATAATGGTAGAAGTCATCTATTTCATCCCCTTCCTTTGGCATTAGTAGATACAGCTTCATAAGTAACCTTCAAAGTTTGAGAATCCAGAGACAGAACAGTTGAGGAGAGGGTCTGCAGGCGATTATTTAGTCTTTGGCTCAACTGCTGCTGCTGCACCTGAAACTGAATCCTGGGGACTGAAAGGGCCATAGAAATACGTGTAATTGTGTAAAGCATCCTCATATCTTCATGTCTGAATCATGAGACACTCTTTTTTGTAGCTGCAACCAAAGGGAAGGGCCACAGGCATTTAATGTTATTAAGCCTGAGGCTCACGACTCCAAGAAAATAATTTAAAAGTTGAGGATGGCTATGGACGGATGTAAATTTTTCCAATGTCTTTTCTGAGTGATTCCCCTTTATATACATGTGGGTATTGGGTTTTTATGCAAATATAAAAGAGAATGAGGTGTCATTTCTCTCTAAGGCGCTCTATCTGGTATAAAGATTATGATTGCATTTTCATAAAGCTTGGTCCACTGATAGGCATATGCTCTTCATCAATGATAGGACCATCATGGTCCTCTTATTTTAGAACACAAATGTGTTGAAGAAGATAATCAGGGATTAATGAGAGGTTAAATAAAAGTGTCCTCACTATTTCCAGAAATGTGTAAGGATAAAATACTCTCTCAAAATCTTGGTACCTCAAAATATTTAGATACACTCATTGATTTAATTGTCATTTCAACTAGCTCATTTGCAAACTATTATTTAATCAAATGTAACTATTTTTTTTTGAATTTTGTGTGACTGGAACAACTTTTTATGAGTCACTTAACATTTCTAAACATTTATTTCATCTAAAATGGCTTCATTTCCATATATAGCAAGAAAGAATATGGAGCAAAATGTACCAATGATATGGAGTTAAAGAAGCATAGACCTTTATGGCTAGATGGTCAGCATCCTTAGCATCATTGAAATTCCATCTACTTATAATCCTTCTCATTTCTGTACATTCTTGAATGTCTGCTGAAGCATTTTAGACAGCTAGACTCTATCATTTAGGGAAAACACTAAGTAACATAAAGCCTCTACCCTTCTACTGGATATGTCTACTGGATATGTGGTTGTGCAAGCATTTATTTAGTAGAAGATCCTCAGTTCACATATATGTTGAACCAGTAGCCTTTGTGTACAGACTCATATAATCTCCAAAAGACTGTACTTTTGAATTTAGAAACTCCAACACAATGTTTTCATCATGTTAAGGAAGAAGACATACTATTTTAGCAGTACAAGTGCACATGCAAGAGATTGCAGAAAGAAAAAGTATACAGTGGACAAAGAGCAGCTCCCAGGTTTAGGAAGCAGATGACCTAAAATAAAACCCTGAGTATGGCCTTTCAAGGGTCATGTATGAAAAATTTATGGAAATTTGCCTGAGATCTTATGAGCAGGTAGTGCTGGAGAGCACAGCACAGCACTATTCCTCCATACTTTTTGACCTAAGATGTGGTCATATGTCTCCTTCCTTCATTGCAATAATGTGCTAAATTGAGATATCTGTTTTAATTTTACTTCAATTATGGAGCGTCTTGTTCTACTTCGGTCAAAATTTTCATCTTTAAGCTGGGCTCAGTGGCTCAGCCTTTAATCCTGCGCCTTTGGGAGGCTGAAGTGAGTAAATTGCCTGAGCCTGTGGGTTCAAGACCCACCTGGGAAGCGAGACCTCATCTCTACAATAAATCAAAACATCAGCCGGGTGTGGTAGCGCATGCCTGTAATTCCGGCTACTTGGAAGACTGAGGCGGAAGGATCACCAGAGCCTAGCAGGTAAAGGCTGTAGTGGCCGGGAGCGGCCACTGAACTCCAGTCTGGGCGACAGAGTGAGACTCCAAATCAACAACAACAACAAAAATTCATCTTTAACTTATTATGTCCCTAACATGTGATTAGAATTTTGATAATATAAATTTATCTCTATAAAATAACATGGGGTTCATCTGTATTATGTTCCATTGAATATAATTCATGACTTGAATGGGACACACTTGGATATTTAGCTAAGGCTATTCTAAGCAAAGTGCTGACTCATTTTTTTTGTTTGTTTTTTCCTAATTGATTACAAACAATGTTAAAAGAGTAAGACAATCTAAAGAAGACGTTTTTAATCAAAGTAGAACATGATGATTTGCAAATATCTCTGAAAACCCATAAAAATTATCAATAATAGAAACTTTAGATGTGTTTCTAAAAACCAAAGACTCAACTAATATAATGTTGGAAGTCAATGAGTTATTTTAAAAAGGAAAATAATGTTATAGAATATGCTTACACAAAACATATGCCTCCAGTAGTTTATAGTCTTAGCTAAATTTTCAAAAGATAAATACAAGAGTAATTGAAAATAGTATCCATAAAATTGAAATGTTTAGCAGATTCTTTAGAAAAAAATTAAACCAACATTTTGATGAATCATAACTCAATAATAAAATGGTGTTCATTTTTTCAATTTTAATAGGAGTTGCCAACGGAAAAAAAAATGCATACTTTTTCTCTTTAGGAGTGCTGTAAAAAATCTATCTTAATACAGGGACCCTTGGGCCTCTAAGAACAAAGATAGAACTTTGGATCAATATTAAGTTTTAAGACGCTACATTCACTGGCTAGGTTGTTAATGAGAATTTTTTCCTCTATGAACCCAGTATGTGAAGTATATGTAAAATAAGTATTTCTTCTAATGTGAAGATAGTTACAAACATTTTCAAGTAAAAGAAGAAATCAGGGAAACATAATCCAAATAGAAAAATATAAAGATCCCCAAACTGTCAACAATAAAAATATATAAATGTATATAAATTACCAGACATAAAATTCAAAGTAAAATTTATAAACTTGTTCAATGACCAAGGAAAAGAATTTATGCCAATTTTGAGAATTTCAACTGCAATATCCAAATGCAAAACAGAAAGAGCTCCCAAAAAATCTTCTTGATGGAGAATACAGTAAGCCAACTTTAAAAATAAATGTTATCAAGAAGAGTAGATAAAATGAACAAAAAACACTAAATTAAGATGTGATTTCAAATGATACAGATATAAGAGACAAAAAAGAATATAATATTAATTAAGGTTTGAAGACTTATGGGACAAAAGCCACACTGGAAACAAAAACTTCATTTTAGTAATTATACAAAGATGACTCACACTTGAGTGATAGAGAGAGAGAGGGAGAGAAAGAGAGTAAAGAGAGACGGGGGGTTGGGAGAGGGAGAGAGAGAGACGAAATCATTTAAGATAGAGAATCATAATATTATTCAAATAAATATGACCAAAGAGTCTTCTAAAATCTGAAGAAAAAAATATTTCTGAAGAAAAAAGATAGAAATCCTGAATAATATGAAACTGGTGAAACAACATCAAGATTCTACATAATCAAACGGATAAAATTCGAAAAGATTTTGAAAATAGCAATGAAACAATTTGACACATTACATGGAAGAGAACAATCCTAAAAATGTCAGCAGATTTCTTGATAGAAAGTTTTAAGTTCAGAATGGAGACAGATTTTATACAATGA
>NW_007252918.1:139597-144754 GCF_000164805.1 Carlito syrichta | reverse complement strand
CCCGGACTCGGTGGCTCAGCCTGTAATCCCGCGCCTTTGGGAGGCTGAGGTGAGTGGATTGCCTGAGCCCGCGGGTTCGAGACCCGCCTGGGCAGCGAGACCTCATCTCCATAATAAATCAAAAAATCAGCTGGGCGTGGTCGCGCATGCCTGTAATTCCAGCTACCTGGAAGGCTGAGGCGGAAGGATCGCCGGAGCCCAGCAGGTCGAGGCTGCGGTGGCCGGGAGCGGCCACTGCACTCCAGTCTGGGCGACAGAGTGAGACTCCAACTCAAAAAAAAAAAAAAAAACAAAACAAAACAAAACAAAAAAAAAAAAAAAAAGATAGAGAATCATAATATTATTCAAATAAATATGACCAAAGAGTCTTCTAAAATCTGAAGAAAAAAATATTTCTGAAGAAAAAAGATAGAAATCCTGAATAATATGAAACTGGTGAAACAACATCAAGATTCTACATAATCAAACGGATAAAATTCGAAAAGATTTTGAAAATAGCAATGAAACAATTTGACACATTACATGGAAGAGAACAATCCTAAAAATGTCAGCAGATTTCTTGATAGAAAGTTTTAAGTTCAGAATGGAGACAGATTTTATACAATGAAATGTGGCTTAATGAAAAGAACATTTTTTTTCATAATGAAATTTATTTTATTTTTTCTCTTATTTTTTGTTTTAAAAATTTGGGGTGAAATTCTGGATTAGGTAAATATGTGGTCATCATACAAGTAAAATGCGGATACCCTTATGGAATTATGTGTCCCCCACCCCGGCCGTGTCTCACTACTGCCAATCCCTTTATAGTATTATGATTTTGAGAAATGTGTCCTTAGGAAATTTATAAATTGTGCAAGCATCGTAGAGTATATTTATGCAATCCAAGATGGTATATCCTACTTCAAATATAGGCTAAATGGTAATAAATGTTTATACTATGAGACTGTAAGAAATTGTAACACTTTGGTAAGTGTTGGTGGATCTAAAAACATTTTAACATAGAAAAGAAGCAGTAAAAACGGGGTATTATAATTTCATGAGGCCACCATTTTTCTATATGGTCTCTTATTCACTTCATTAATACACGTGATGGTTTCGCATGCTGCTTTTGAGCGCAGGACCCATCACTATAAAAAAATAAATCTAAAAAAGGTACCAGTCAATAACTATCTGTGACACTTGTTCTTCAAAAATGAAGAATATTTAATAACCTTACCAAACCAGTAAAAAGCAAAGTCTAACTACTAGATTTGTCTCCAAATGAATGCCAATGGGTCTCAATATGTACCCAGTATAATGAAGTAGTTGCATAAACTCCACTCTGATATCTATCATATGACAATTCTGCATAGATTATTTTTTTCTCTTTTTTCTTACTAGAGTCATATCTCCATCTCCTCTTTTCAGTCTACTGATGTGACTCAGTTCAGAACATTAAAAACTTTTGAAAAATTCCCCAACTTTTCTCCACCAAATATAATAACCTCTCCCCTACTGTTTCATTGCTTTCATTCCCATGAGACAATGTTTTTGTTCCTACAAAGTTGAACCCATATTATTATTTTCATTGCATTTTATTTTGTTTTTGTTTTATTTTAAAGCTGTGGGACATAATAGAGGATTTGGTAAAATATGTGGTTGAGATACAGGTGAGGATTTGGGTCTCCCATTGGAACTCACTTCACTTGGATATTAAGGAATCAGGTACCATTATTGATGTCATATTCCCCCATCCCTTTGTGGTGTACTGCTACTGAAAATCCCATTTTTGTAGCATTATGATAGGTGCTCATGGTCCACTAATGTCGGACAGCATGTGGCATTCAGTTCTTTCTTTCTTTGATAGGTCACTGAGTAATATAGGCTCCAAATACATCGATGTTGGTATGAAGTCTATAATTTTAATTTTGACCTTCGTGATGGCTGCATAATATTCCATTGTGTATAGGTATCACATTTTTATCAAGTCCAGTTTCAATGGCAAGCATGATTGGTTCCATATTTTTTCTATTGTAAATAGTACTGGAGAAAACATACCTGTGCAGGTAACTTTTTGTGGAATAAATTTACTCCCAAATGGGAGATCACTGGGTTATGTGGAGAGTCAACTTCTAGTTCTTTTAGAAATCAACACACTTTTTTCATAGAAGTTGAAATAGTTGGCACTCCCACCAACATTGTAGAAGCATTCCCTTTTCATTGTTTCCTTGCAAATATTTGCTCTTTTTTGTTTTATTAGTAATGGCCATTCTTTATGGAGTTATGTGATATCTCAATGTGGTTTTGATTTGCATTTCTCTGATAATTAGTCAGGCAGAATTTTTTTGAATGTCTGTTGGCTGCTTGTATATCTTCTTTTGAGAAGCATCTAATCATGGTCTTAGTCAATTTTATAATGGGACTGTTTGTTTCCTTTCTGCACTTTTGAGTTCCTTGTAGATCCTGGATGTTAGGCCTTTGTTATTTATGCAGGTGTCAAGAATATTTTTTCACATTTTTAGAAAAGTATCCCTGCTCTCTTGCTGATGTCTTTGGATTTACAGAATCTTTTCAGTTTGACGAGGTCACACTTGTCTATCTAATCTCTCATGGCAAGGGAATCTGGAGTTTTGACTAGTAATTTTTTGCCAATTACAATTTTAATAAGGGTGTTTCTTGTGTTTTCTAAGGTTTTTATAATTTGTTGTGTTACAATTAGGTCTTCTATTCATTTGGCGTTGATGTTTTTGGTGTGCTGATAGGTAACGGTCCTGTTACATTCTTCTGCCTGTGATCATCCAGTTTTCCCAGCACCATTCACTGAATAGGTTCCCCTCTCCCTACTGTCTGGTGCTGATGAATTGATGGAAGATGTGTTGGTTGAGAAACTGAGGTTTTGTTTCTGGTATCTATATTCTGTTCCCTTGGTGTATATTCCTGTGATTGTACCAATACAAAGCTGTTTCGATCATTATAGCCTTATAGTAACATTTAAGTTTTATTAACTCCTGCTTTGTTTCTTTTGCTGAGAACTGTTGTGGTTATTCATGATCATTTTAGATTCCATATAAAATTCTGTGTTGTTTACAGGTCTCAGAAGAATGATGATGGTAATTTAATGGGTATTACATTTAATCAGTATGTTGCCTTGGATAGGAGGGGCATCTTAACTTGGTTAGTTCTTCCAATCCATGAGCATGAGATATTTTTCCATTTGTTTGTATCTTTGATCTCTTTGAGAACTGTTTTGTAGTTTTTGTTGTTAAGGTCTTTTAATTCTCTGATTAAGAAGATATCGAGGCATTTCATTTTTGCATGTGTGGTAAATATGAATGTGATTATATTTTTTATTTGGTTCTCTGTCTATTTGTTGTTGGTGTACAAAAATGCTAGTGTCTTCTGTACATTGATTTTATATTCTGAGACTTCCCCAATGTTCTTTATCAGTGAAAAGAGTTTTTGACATTTTCTTGGCTTAGATATATGATCATATTCACTGAAAAGAGAGAAATATTTGCTGATATCCTTCACATTTCTGATTGCTCTACTTAGTAACTCTGATACCATGCAGAAAAGAGGGTGGGGCAAGATTGGACAGTCTTATCTTGTTCAGGTTTTCAAGGGAAATTCTTCCAATTTTTGTCCATTTGGTAATATGTTGGTTGTAGATTTATCATGTGTCTTTTATTATTTTGAGGAATATTCTCTCTATGCCCAGTTGTTCAAGAGATTTTTTCAAGAAGAGATGTCATAATCTTTTGAGAGACTTTTCTATGTCTAATTTAATGATATAATCATGTGGTTATTGTTTTTACTTCAGTACATGTGTTTACATTTATGCTATTGCAGAAGTTAAAGCAATCCTGCATTCTAGGGATGAAGCCTACTTAATCATAGTGGATAATTTTTGAGATGTGTTGTTTGACCTTATTTGCTGGAATCTTTTTGACAATTTGTACATCTCTGTTCATCTGGGATATTGGCCTAAAGTATGTTTTGTTGTTGTTGTTGTGGGGTGTTTGCTTGGTTTGGGTATCAGAGTAATGTTAGCTTCATAAAATGATTTTGGGAGTGTTCTATCTTTCTCACTTGCCTGGCATGTTTTCAATAGTATAGGTATAACCTTCTCCTTGTATGTTTTTTAGAATTTTGCTGGGAAGTCATCTGGTCTAGGGCTTTTTGTAGGTAGATTTCTTATGACAGAGTCAATTTCTTGAGTTGTTATTGGTCCATTTAGGGTCTTTACTTATTCCTTTTTCAAACTTGGAAGGTTGTGTGATGTCAGAAATTCCTCCATTTCTTTTAACTTTTCCAATTTTTTTTCACACAGATGTTCATTATAATTTTAGGTAATCTTTTTATTTCTTCAAGGTAACTTGTTACTTAACCTTTTGCATTTCTGAATGTGTTTATTTGGGCCTTTTGTATTTTTTTAATTCATCAATCTGACTATGGTTCCATTATTCATGTTTATCTTTACAAGGAGTCATTTTTTATTTTTTTCTGTGATATTTTTGTCATCTATGTACTGTTTATAGCTTTTACTGTGGTGATCTGAGTGCTTCTGCTGAAGTTAGAGTTTTGATTGTCTTGTCTTTATGGTTTCGTTTTATGATTTGTTAGCTGTTCACTTGTGATCTTTTTCTTTTTTTGAGTTGGAGTCTCACTCTGTCGCCCAGACTGGAGTGCAGTGGCCGCTCCCGGCCACCGCAGCCTCAACCTGCTGGGCTCCGGCGATCCTTCCGCCTCAGCCTTCCAGGTAGCTGGAATTACAGGCATGCGCGACCATGCCCAGCTGATTTTTTGATTTATTATGGAGATGAGGTCTCGCTGCCCAGGTGGGTCTCGAACCCGCGGGCTCAGGCAATCCACTCACCTCAGCCTCCCAAAGGCGCGGGATTACAGGCTGAGCCACCGAGCCCGGCCTTCAAATTATTTTTTAAAAAGGTGGACAGTGATTTTTTTCCCTACTGCTCCTTCCCAAGGCAACACCTATTCCTTTACAATATCTCATTGCTGTTTTGCCATACCTTCATTTTACCAATGTTCATTGCATGTTCTGAATATATTTTATCTGTATACCCCATATTATTAGTACAGTGCTTGTGCACAGAAGACACTCAACAGATTCTTGTTGAATAAATGCATTTATGCATTAGTAAAGGACAAGTCTATTCA